>NW_022292174.1:0-26026 GCF_002776525.5 Piliocolobus tephrosceles
GAAAGGGGTATAACTCCCTCAGTGGAATGCACACATCAGAAAGTAGTTTCTCAGAAAGCTTCTCTCCAGTTTCTATCTGAAGACATATCCTCTTTCACCGTAGGCCTGAATGTGCTCCCGAAGGTCCCTTCACAAATCTGTGCCTGACAGAGTTTCCAAACTGTGTAATATAATTAAAGTTTTAACTATGTGAGACGAATAAATATATCTAACACAAAGCAGTTTCACAGAAATCTTCTTTCCAGTTTTTGTCTGAGGATATTTCCTTTTTCACCATAGTCGTCATTATACCCCTGAATATCTCTTGGTAGCTTTTTCTCCAAAAGGGATTCTGGAATCTTCTAGGAGAAGAAAGGTATACTTCTATGAGTGGAATGCACACGTCACAAAGCAGCTCCTCAGAAATTTTCTCTCCAGTTTCTAACTGATGTTGTTTCCTATCTCACCGTAAGCCTCAAAGCGCTCCTGAATATCCCTTGGCAGACTAAACAAAAACAGTGTTATGATACAGCTCAATGAAAACAGAAGCTTAAGTGTGGGAGTGGAATTCACATGACACAGAGCAGTTTCACAGAAAGCTTCCTTCTGGTTTCTCTCTGAGGTTATTTCTTTTTCAGGATATTCTAAAGAGCGATTCCAAATGTACTTTCTCAGATTCCCCAGAAACAGTGATTTTAATCAGCTCAATCCATAGAATGATTTAACTCTATGAGATGAAGACAAACATCTCAAAAGAGTTGTGCAGGAAGCTTCTCTCCAATTTTCAATGTAAGACATTTCCTTGCCTCACACAGACCTCCGTTCACCACTTACTATCCCTTCGCAGAACCCTCAAGGAACAACTTTCAAACTGGGAAGTGTAGAGTAAGATTTAACCCTGTGAAAAGAATGTTCATGTCAGAGAGCAGTTTCTTCAAGTGCTTCTTTCTGTTTTTTATTGGACGACATTTCTCTTTTTGCCCTAGTCTTCAATGTGCTCCAAGTATAACTCTTTTGGTTTTACAGGAACAGTGTTCAAACTGTGCCTTAAGAGAATAAAGTTATAACTCCCTGATTGGAATGCACACATCACCAAGCAGTTTCTCAGAAAGCTTCTCTCCCGTTTTTATCTGACTATAATTCCTCTTTCACCATAGGCCCGAATGTGATCCCAAATATCCCTTCGCGGATCCATCCATGAGGGAGTTTCCAAGCTGCCTAATGTAAAGTAAGCTTCATCTATGTGAAAAGAATAAACATAGCAAAATGAGATTCACAGAGAGCTTCTTTCCAGTTTTTATCTGAAGATATTTCCTTTTTCACCCTAGTCTTGCATGTGCTCCCAAAGGTCCCTTCGTGGATCCGTCCATGACAGATTCCAAGATGCGTAATGTAAAGAAAGCCTTACTATGTGAGATGATTACACATATCACAGAGTATTTTCCTCCAAAATGTCTTTCCAGTTTTTGTCTAAGGCTATTTCTCTTTTTCACCATTGGCATCAACATGCTCCAGAATATCACTTGGTACCTGTTTCTCCAAAAGGGGTTTCCCGACGCTGTATGAGAAGAGAGGTATAACACGGTGACTGGAATGCGCATGTCACAAAGCAGTTCCTCAGAAAGCTTCTCTCCAGTTTCAGTCTGAACATATTTCCTTTTTCACCGTTAGCCTCAAAGTGCTCCTGAATATCCCATCACACACTAAACATACAAAGGGTTAGAAACTGCTCAATGAAAAGAGAGGCCTAACTGAGTGAGAGGAATGAAGACAACATGGGGCCGTTTCACAGCAAGCTTCCTACCGGATTTTTCCGGAGGTTATTTCTTTCTTCATATTCTAAGGACCGTTCCCAAATGTTCTTCCTCAGAGGCCACAAAAAGAGTGATTTTGAGCTGCTCATTCCAAAGAATTGTTTAACTCGTTGAGACGAATGCACACATTGCAAAGCAGCTGCTCAGAAAGTTTCTCTGCAAGTTTCAACAGAAGACATTACCTTGCTAAACCCAAGCCTCCGGGCGTCACTAACTATCCTTTCACAGATTCTTCAAACACAGAGTTTTGAAACTGGGCAACATAGAGTAGCATTAACACTGTGAAGGGAATGCACATATCAGAGAGCAGATTCTTGGAACGCTTCTTCCTCGTTTTTATTTGAGCATATTTCACTATTTGCCATAGTCCTCAATGTGAACCGAAATATCACATTTTCGGTTTCACATGGACAGTGTTCAAACACTGCCTTGTGAGAAAAGAGGTATCACATCGTAAGTGGAATGCATATATCACAAAGTAGTTTCTCAGAAAGCTTCTATCCAATTTTTATCTGAAGATATCTCCTCTTTCACCATAGGCCTGAATGTTCTCCTGAATGTTCCTTCGTGGATTCGTGCATCACGGAGTTTCCAAACTGTGTAATATAAGAAATATTTTAACTATGCAAGATGAATAAATATATCTAACACAAAGCATTTTCACAGAAATCTTCTTTCCAGTTTTTCTCTGAGGATATTTCCTTTTTCACCTTAGCCCTCCCTATACTCCCGAATGTCTCTTGGTAGCTTTTTCTCCACAAGGGATTCCGGGATCCTATATGAGAAGAAAGTTGTATTTCTGTGAGTGGAATGCACATGTCAGAAAGCAGCTCCTCAAAAACCTTCTCGCCAGTTTCTATTTAAAATCGTTTCCTTTCTCACCGTAAGCCTCAAAGCGTTCCAGAACATCTCTGTGCAGACTAAACAAAAACAGTGTTATGATACTGCTCTATGAAAAGTGAAGCTTAACTTTTTGAGCAGAATTCACGTGACACCAAACGCTTTCACAGAAAGCTTCCTTCTGGTTTTCTCTGAGGTTACTCCTTTTTCAGGATATTCTAAAGAGCGTTTCCAGATGTCCTTTCTCAGATTCCACAGAAATAGTGATTTCAAACTGCTCAATCCAAAGAATCATATAATGCTAAGAGTTGAACGCAAACATCAAAAAAGAGTTGCACAGAAAGATTGTCTCCGATTTTCGATGGAAGACATTTCCTTGCTTGACACAGGATTTTGGTTGCCACTTATTATTTATTCGCAGGAACCTCAAAGACTGACTTTCAAATTGGGGAATGTAGAGCAAGACTTAGCCCTGTGAAAAGAATGGACATGTCAGAGAGCATCTTCTTCGAGTGCTTCTTTCTGTTTTTTATTGGGCGACATTTGACTTTTTGCCATAGTGTTCAATGTGCTCTGAATATCACTATTTTGGTTTCACAGAAACAGAGTTCAAACTGTGCCTTATGAGAAGAAACTTATAGCTGCCTGAGTGGAATGCACACATCACCATGCAGTTTCTCAGAAAGCCTCTCTCCAGTTTTTATCTGACTCTATCTCCTATTTCACCATAGGCCTGAACGTGATCCCAAATATCCCATCGCAGATCCATCCACGAGGGAGTTTCCAAGCTGTGTAATATAAAGAAAGATTCAGCTATGTGAGATGATTAAACATAGCAAAATGCTGATTTACAGAAAGCTTCTTTCCAGTTTTTTTCTGAAGATATTTCCATGTTCACCATAGTCCTGAATGTGCTCTTGATGGTCCCTTCATTGATCCGTCCATGACAGTTTCCAAGCTGCGTAATGTAAAGAAAGTTTACCTATGTGAGATGAATACACATATCACAGAGTAGTTTCCTAGAAAGCTTCTTTCCAATTTTTGTCTGAGGCTATTTTCCTTTTCACCATCAGCATCAACACGCTCTCGAATATCACTTGGTACATGTTCCTCCAAAAGGGTTTCACCGACGCTGTATGAGAAGGGAGGTATAACACTGTGAGTGGAATGCACATGTCACAAAGCAGTTCCTCAGAAAGCTTCGCTCCAGTTTCGTTCTGAAAGTATTTCCTATTTCACTGTAAGCTTCAAAGTGCTCCCTTATATGCCATCACACAGCAAACATACACAGGGTTAGAAAACTGATTAAAGGAAAGACAGGCTGAACTGACTAAGAGAAATTAAGAGGACACAAAGCAGTTTCGCAGAAAACTTTTTAGGATCATTCCCAAATGTCCTGTCTCAGATTTCTCAAAAACAGTGAGTTCAAGCTGCTGAATCCAAAGAATGGTTAAACTCCTTGAGACGAATACACACATCGAAAGCAGTTGCTCAGAACGTTTCTGTGCAGATTTCATTGGGAGACATTTCATCGCTCAGCAGATGCTTCTGGGCATCATTAAATATCTCTTCACAGATTCTCCAAAGGCAAGTTTCAAAAATGGGCAACATAGAGTAAGCATTAACTCTGTAAATTGAATGCACCTATCAGAGAACAGATTCGTGGAACGCTTCCCCCTCGATTTTATTTCAGTATATTTCACTATTCGCCATAGTTCTCCATGGGTTCTGAAGTATCACTTTTTCGGTTTCACAGGAACACTGCTCAAACACTGCCTTGTGAGAAAAGAGGTATAACTCCCTGAGTGGAATGCATACATCACAAAGTAGTTTCTCCGAAAGCTTCTATCCAGTTTTTATCAGAAGATATCTCCTCTTTCACCGTAGGCCTGACTGTTCTCCCAAACGTCTCTTCGCAGATCTGTGCATGATGGAGTTTCCAAACTGCGTATTATAATTAAATTTTTAACTATGCGAGATGAATAGATATATCTAACACAAAGCAGTTTCACAGAAATCTGCTTACCTGTTTTTGTCTGATGTTATTTCCTTTTTCAGTATAGCCTTCCCTATACTCCCGAATGTCTGTTTTGTAACTTGTTCTCCAAAAGGAATTCTGGAATCCTCTAGGAGAAGGAAGGTATATTTCTGTGAGTGGAATGCACAGGTCACAAATCAGATCCTCAGAAAGCTTCTCTCCAGTTACTATCTGAAGACGTTTCCTTTCTCAGCATAAACCTCAAAGCCCTCCAGAATATTCCTTCACAGACTAAACAAAAACCATGCTATGATACAGCTCAATGAAAAGGGAAGCTTAACTACGTTAGTGGAACACAAGTGACACAGAGCGGTTTCACAGAAAGCTTCCTGCTGGTTTCTCTCTGAGGTTATTTCTCTTTCAAGATATTCTAAAGAGAGTTTCCAAATGTCCTTGTTCAGATTCCACAGAAACAGTGATTTCAAACTGATCAATCCAAAGAATGATTTAACTCTATGAGATGAATACAAACATCACAAAAGAGTTACGTAGAAAACTTCTCTCCGATATTTGATGTAAGACATTTCCTTGAATCACACAGGCCTATGGTTGCCACTTAATAGCCACTTCGTAGAAACCTGAAAGACCGACTTTAAAACTGGGAAATGAAGAGTAAGCTTAACCCTGTGAAAATAATGGACATATCAGATAGCAGTTTGTTCGAGTGCTTCTTTCTGTTTTTTCTTGGACGACATTTCACTTTTTGTCATAGATTTCAATGTGCTCTGAATATCACTCTTTTGGTTTTACAGGAACAGTGTTAAAACTGTGCCTTATGAAAAGAAAGTTATAACCCCCTGAGTGGAATGCACACATCACCAAGCAGTTTCTGAGAAAGCTTCTCTCCAGTTTTAATCTGACTATATTTCCTCTTTCACCATAGGCCCGTATGAGATCCCAAATATCCCTTCACAGATCCATCCACGAGGGAGTTTTCAAGCTGTGTAACGTAAAGAAAGCTTCATCTCTGTGAGATGAATAAACAGCAAAAAGGAGATTCACAGAAAGCTTTTTTTCATTCTTCATCTGAAGATATTTCCTTCTTCACCATAGTCCTGGATGTGCTCTCGAACGTCCCTTCGTGGTTCCATCCATGACACTTTCCAAGCTTCATAATATAAAGAAAGCTTTATCTATCTGAGATGATTACACATATCACTGAGTAGATTCCTAGAAAGCTTCTTACCTGTTTTTTTCTGAGGCTATTTCTCCTTTCACCATCGGCATCAACATGCTCCCAAATATCACTTGGTACCTGTTGCTCCAAAACGATTTGCCCGACGCTGTATGAAACGAGAATTATAACAGTGTAAGTGAAATGCACATTTCACAAAGCAGTTTCTCAGAAAGCTTCTCTCCACTTTTTATCTGACTGCTTTTGCTGTTTCACCTTAGGCATCAATGTGATCCCAAATATCCCTTCATGAATCTGCCCACGAGGGAGCTTCCAAGCTGCATAACGTAAAGAAAGCTTCATCTCTGTGGGATGAATAAACATAGCAAAAAGCAAATTCACAGAAAATTTCTCTCCGTTTTTATTTGAAGATATTTCCTTTTTCACCATAGTGCGGAACGTGCTCCTGAAGGTCCCTTCGTGGATCCGTCCATGACAGTTTCTAAGCTGCGTAATGTAAAGAAAGCTTTATTTATGTGAGATAATTACACATATCACAGAGTAGTTTCCAAGAAAGCTTCTTTCCATTTTTTGTCTGAGGCTATTTTGTTTTCACCATCGGCATCAACATGTTTCCGAATTCACTTGATACCTGTTCCTCCCAATGGGTTTCCCCGATGCTGTATGAAAAGAGAGGTATAACACTGTGGCTGGAAAGCACACGTCACAAATCAGTTCCTCGGAAATCTTCTCTCCAGTTTCGTTCTGATCATATTTCCTTTTTCAATGTAAGCCTCAAAGTGCTCCCGAATATCCCATCACACGCTAAACATACCCAGGGCTAGAAAACTGCTCAATGAAATGAGAGGCTTAACTGAATGAGAAGAATTAAGATGACACAGAGCAGTTTCACAGAAAGATTCCTACTGGATTTTTCCTGAGGATATTTCTTTCTCCATATTCTAAGGATCATTCCCAAATGTCCTTCCTCAGATTCCACAAAAACTGTAATTTCAGGCTACTCAATCCAAAGAATGTTTTAACTCTATGAGACGAATACACACAACACAAAACAGTTGCTCAGAACGTTTCTCTGCTAGCTTCATCAGAAGAAGATTTCTTGCTAACCACAAGCCTCCGGGCCTCAATAAGCATCCCTTCACAGATTCTTCAAAGACAGAATTTTGAACCCGGGCAACACAGAGTAAAAATTAAATCTGTGCAATGAATGCATATATGAGAGAGCAGATTCTTGGAAAGCTTCTTCCTCGATTTTATTTCAGTATATTTCACTACTCGCCATAGTCCTGAATGCGTTCCGAAATATTACTTTTTTGGTTTCAAAGGAACAGTGTTGCAACACTGCATTGTGAGAAAAGAGATATAACTCCCTGAGTGGAATGCATACATCACAAAGTAGTTTCTCAGAAAGCTTCTATCCAGTTTTTATCTGAAGATATCTCCTCTTTCACCGTTGGCCTGAATGTGCTCCTGAACATCCCTTTGTGGATCTGTGCATGACGGAGTTTCCAAACTGCGTAATATAATTAATGTTTTAACTATGCGAGATGGATAAATATATCTAACACAAAGCAGTTTCAAAGAAATCTCCTTTCCAGTTTTTGTCTGAGGATATTTGCTTTTTCACCATAGCCTTTCCTATACTCCTGGATGTTTTTTTTTCTAGCTTTTTCTCCAAAGGACTTACGGAATTCTCTAGGAGAAAAAGGTATATTTCTGTTTGTGGAATGCACACGTCACAAAGCAGCTCCTCAGAAATCTTCTCTCCTGTTTCTATCTGAAGATGTTTACTTTCTCACTGTAACCTTCAAAGCTCTCCAGAATATCCCTTCGCAGACTAAACAAAAACAGGGTTATGATACAGCTCAATGAAAAGAGAAGTTTAACTGTGTGAGTGGAATTCACGTGACACAGAGCAGTTTCAAAGCACGCTTCCTTCTGGTTTCTCTCTGCGGATATTTCTTTTTTAGGATATTCTAAAGAGCTTTTCCAAATGTCCTTTCTCAGCTTCCACAGAAACAGTGATTTCAAACTGCTCAATCCAAAGAATAATTTAGCACTATGAGATGAATTCAAACATCACAAAAAATGTTGCACAGTAAGCTTCTCTCCGATGTTCGATGGAAGATATTTCCTTGACTCACACAGGCCTCGAGTTGCCACTTACTATCCCTTCACAGCAACCTCAAAGACCGAGTTTCAAACTGGGAAATGTAGAGTAAGCTTTAACCTAGTGAAAATAATGGACATATAAGAGAGCAGTTTCTTCGAGTGCTTCTTTCTGTTTTTCACTGGACTACATTTCACTTTTTGCCATATTCTTCAATGTGCTCTGATTATCACTCTTTTGGTTTTATAGAAACAGTGTTCAAACTGTGCCTTATGAGAATAAAGTTATAAATCCCTGAGAGGAATGCACACATCACCACGCAGTTCCTCAGAAAGCTTCTCTCCAGTTATTACCTGACTATATTTCCTATTTCACCCTAGGCCCAAATGTGATCCCAAATATCCCTTCACAGATCCATCCACGAGGGAGTTTCCAAGCTGTGTAATGTAAAGAAAGCTTCATCTTGTGAGATGAATAAACATAGCAAAAAGCAGATTGACAGAAAGCTTCCTTCCAGTTTTTATCTGAAGTTATTTCCTTTTTCACCATAGTCCAGAATGTACTCACGACGGTCCCTTCGTGGATCCGTCCATGACAGTTTCCAAGCTGTGTAATGTAAAGAAAGCTTTATCTATGTGAGATGATTACACATATCATGCAGTAGTTTCCTAGAAAGCTTCTTTCCTGTTTTGGTCTGACTCTATTTCCCTTTTCACCATTGGCATCAACATGCTCCCGAATATCACTTGGTACCTTTTCCTCCAAAAGGGTTTCCCTGACGCTGTATGAGAAGAGAGGTATATCACGGTGACTGGAATGCACACACCACAAAGCAGTTCCTCGGAAAGCTTCTCTCCAGTTTCGGTCTGATCATATTTCCTTTTTCATCGTTAGCCTCCAAGTACTCCCAAATATCCTATCACACGCTAACCATACACAGGGCAAGAAAACTGCTCAATGAAAAGAGAGGCTTATCTGAGTGAGAGGAATTATAATGACACAGAGCAGTTGCACAGAAAGCTTCCTTCTGGATTTTACCTGATGATATTTCTGTTTCCATATTCTAAGGATCATCCCCAAATGTCCTTCCCCAGATTCCACAAAAACAGTGATTTCAAGCTGCTCAATCCAAAGAATGGTTTAACTCTATGAGACAAATACACACATCACAAAGCAGGTGCTCAGAACGTTTCTCTGCAGGTTTCATCGGAAGACGTTTCCTTATTCACCACAAGCCTCTGGGCGTCACTAAATATCCCTCCACAAATTCTTCAAAGACAGACTTTTGAAACTGGGCACCATCAAGTAAGCATTAACTTTGTGAAGTGAATGCACATATTAGAGAGCACATTCTTCAAATGCTTCTCCCTCGATTTTATTTCAGTATATTTCACTATCCGCCATAGTACTCAATGTGCCCCAAAATATCACTTTTTTCAGTTTCACATGAACAGTGTTCAAACACTGCCTTGTGAGAAAAGAGGTATAAGTCCTTCAGTGGAATGCATGCACCAAAAGGAGTTTCTCCAAAAGCTTCTATCCAGTTTTTATCTGAAGGTATCTCCTTTTTCACCGTAGGCCTGAATGTGCTCCCGAATGTCCCTTCGTGGATCTGTTCATGATGGTGTTTCCAAACTGCGTAATATAAGAAAAGTTTTAACTATGCAAGATGAATAAGTATATCTACTACAAAGCAATTTCACAGAAATTTTCTTTCCAGTTTTTGCCTGAGGATATTTCCTTTTTCACCATATCCGTCCATGTACTCCCGAATGCCTCTTGGTAGCTTTTTCTCCAAAATGAATTCCGGAATCCTGTATGATAAGAAGGGTATATTTCTGTGAGTGGGGTACACATGCCACAAGGTAGCTCCACAGAATGCTGCTCTCCAGTTTCTGTCTAAAGTTGTTTCCTTTCTCATCATAAGCCTCAAAATGCTCCAGAATATCCTTTTGAAGTCTAAACAAAAACAGTGTTATGATACTGATCAATGAAAAGAGAAGCTTAACTGTGTGAGCAGAATTCAACTGACACAGATAAGTTTCACAGAAAGATTCCTTCTGGATTCTTTTTGAGATTATTTCTTTTTCATGGTATTCTAAAGAAGGTTTCCAAATGTTCTTTCTCAAATTCCACAGAAGCAGTGATTTCAAACTGGTCAATCCAAAGAATGATTTAACTCTCTGAGATGAATGAAAACATCACAAAAGAGTTGCCCAGAAAGCTTCTCTCCAATTTTCGATGGAAGATATTACATTGCCTCACTCAGTCTTCCGATTACCGCTGAAAATCACTTCGCAGCACCCTCAAGGACTGACTTTCAAACTGGGAAATGTAGAGTAAGCTTTAACCCAGTGAAAACAATGGACATGTCAGAGAATAGTTTTTTGGAGTGCTTCTTTCTGTTTTTTATTGGACGACATTTCACTTTTTGTCATAGTCTTCAATGTGCTCTGAATATCAGTCTTTTGGTTTTACAGGAACAGTGTTCAAACTGTGCCTTATGAGAAAAAAGTTATATCACCCTGAGTGGAATGCACACGACACCAAGCAGTTTCTCAGAAATCTTCTCTCCAGTTTTTATCTGACTATATTTGCTATTTCACCATAGGCCAGAATGTGATCCCAAATATCCCTTCGTGGATCCATCCACAAGGGAGTTTCCAAGCTGCATAATATAAAGAAAGCTTCATCTCTGTGAGATGAATAAACGTAGGAAAAAGCAAATTCACAGACAGCTTCTTTTCCTTTTTATCTGAAGATATTCCCTTCTTGACTATAGTCCTGAATGTGCTCCCGAAGGTCCCTTCATGGATCCGTCCATGAGAGTTTCCAAGCTGCGTAATATAAATAAAGCTTTATCTATCTGTGATGATTACACATATCACTGAGTAGTTTCCTAGAAAGCTTGTTTCCACTTCTTGTCTGATGCTATTTCCCTTTTCACCATCGGCATCAACATGCTCTCGAATATCACTTGGTACCTGTTGCTCCAAAACAGTTTCTCCGACGATGTATGAGATGAGAGGTGTAACATGGTGAGTGGAATGCACAAGTCACAAAGTAGTTCCTTAGAAATATTCTCCCCAGTTTTTACCTGACTCTATTTGCTATTTCACCGTAGGGCTCAATGTGATCCCAAGTATCCCTTCACGAATCCATCCGTGAGGGAATTTCTAAGCTGCATAATGTAAAGAAAGCTTTATGCATTTGAGATGATTACACATATCACAGAGTAGTTTCCTAGAAAGCTTCCTTCCAGTTTTTGTCTGAGGCTATTTGGCTTTTCACCATCGGAATAGAGATGCTCCCGAATATCACTTGGTACCTGTTTCTCCAAAAGGGTTTCCCCAACACTGTATGAGAAGAGAGGTATAACCCTGTGACTGGAACGCACACATCACAAAGCAGTTCTGCCGAAAGCTTCTCTCCAGTTTCTGTCTGAACATATTTCCTTTTTCACCGCAAGCCTCAAAGTGTTCCGGAATATCCCATCACTTGCTAAACATACACAGGGCTAGAAAACTGCTCAATGAAAAGGGAGGCTTAACTTAGCGAGAGGAATTAAGACGACACAGAACACTTTCACAGAAAGATTCCTACTGAATTTTACCTGATGATATTTCTTTCTCCATAATCTAAGGATCGTTCCCAAATGTCCTTCCTCAGATTTCATAAAAACAATGATTTCAAGCTGCTCAGTCAAAAGAGTGGTTTAACTCTATGAGACGAATACACACATCACAAAGCAGTTGCTCAGAACGTTTCTCTGCTAGTTGCATCAGAATACGCTTTCTTGCTGACCACAAGCCTCCGGGCATCAACAACTATCCCTTCACAGATTCTTCAACGACAGAATTTTGAAACTGACAAGGAGGAGTAAATATTAACTCTGTACAATCTATGCACATATCAGAGAGCAGAATCTTGGAATTCTGCTTTCTTCTTCCACGATTTTATTTCAGTATAATTCACTACTCACCATAGTCTTCAATGGGCTCCAAAATATCACTTTTTCGGTTTCACAGGAAGAGTGTTCAAACACTGCCTTGTTAGAAAAGAGGTATAATTCCCTGAGTGGAATGCATATATCACAAAGTGGTTTCTCAGAAAGCTTCTATCCAGTTTTTATCTGAAGATATCTCCTTTTTCACTGTAGGCCTGAATGGGCTAACCAACGTCCCTTCGTGGACCTGTGCATGACGGAGTTTACAAACTGCGTACTATAATTATAGTTTTATCTATGCAAGATGAATAAATATATCTAACACAAAGCAGTTTCACAGAAATCTGCTTTCCTGTTTTTGTCTGAGGATATTTCTTTTTTCACCATAGGCCTCACTATACTCTCGAATATCTCCTGGTAGCTTTTTCTCCAAAAGGGATTCTATAATCCTCTAGGAGAAGAAAGGCATATTTCTGTGAGTGGAAGCACACATCACAAAGCATCTCTTCAGAAAGCTTCTCTCCAGTTTCTAACTAAAGGTGTTTCCTTTCTCACCGTAAGCCTCAAAGCCCTCCAGAGTATCCCTTTGCAGACTAAAAAAAACAGTGTTATGATACAACTCAATGAAAAGAGAAGCTTAACTGTGTGATCATAATTCACGAGACACAGAGCAGTTTCACAGAAAGCTTCCTTCTGGTTTCTCTCTGAGGTTATTTCTTTTTCAGGATTTTCTGAAGAGTGTTTCCAAATGTCCTTTCACAGATTTCACAGAAACAGTGATTTCAAACTGCTCAATCCAAAGAATAATATAACGCTATGAGATGAATACAAACATCACAAAAGAGTTGCGCAGAAAGCTTCTCTCCGATTTTCGATGGAAGACATTTCCTTGCCTCACACAGGTCTCTGGTTGCCACTTACTATGCCTTCGTAGAACCCTCAAAGATCAACTTTCAAACTGGGAAAAGTAGAGTAAGCTTTAACCCTGTGAAAAGAATGGACATGTCAGATAGCAGTTTCTTCGAGTGCTTCTTTCTGTTTTTTTTTTTTTTTTTTTTTTTTTGGACGACATTTCACTTTTTGCCATAGTCTTCAATGTGCTCCGAATATCACTCTTTTGGTTTTACAGGAACAGTGTTCTAACTGTGCCTTATGAAAAGAAAGTTATAACTCCCTGAGTGGAAGGTACACATCACCAAGCAGTTCCTCAGAAAGCTTCTCTCCAGTTTTTATCTGACTATATTTCCTCTTTAACGATAGGCCAGATGAGATCCCAAATATCCCTTCACGAATACATCAATGATGGAGTTTCCGAACTGCGTAATGTAAAGAAAGCTTCATCAATATGAGACGAATAAACATAGCAAAAAGGAGATTCACAGAAAACTTCTTTCCAGTTTTTATCTGAAGATATTTTCTTTTTCACCATAGGCAATAATGTGCTCCCGAAGGTCCCTTTGTGTATCCATCCATGACAGTTTCCAAGCTGCGTGAAATAAGGAAAGCTTTATATATGTGAGATGATTACAAATATCACAGAGTAGTTTCCTAGAAAGCTTCTTTCCAGTTTTTGTCTGAGGCTATTTCCCTTTTCATCAATGGCATCATCATGCTCCTGAATATCACTTGGTACCTGTTTCTCCAAAAGGGTTTCCCCGAAGCTGTATGAGAAAAGAGGTACAAAACTTTGACTGGAAAGCACACGTCACAAAGCAGTTCGTCGGAAAGCTTGTCTCCAGTTTCGGTATGAACATATTTTCTTTTTCACCGTTAGCCTCAAAGTGCTCCAGAATATCCCATCACACGCTAAACATACACATGGAGAGAAAACTACTCAATGAAAAGAGAAGTTTATCTGCGTGAGAGGAATTAAGACGACATGGAACAGTTTCACAGAAAGCTTCCTTTTGGATTTTACCTGAGGATATTTCTTTCTCCATATTCTAAGGATCATTCCAAAATGTCCTTCCTCAGATGCCAAAAAACAGTGATTTCAAGCTGCTCAATCCAAAGAATGGTTTCACTCTATGAGACAAACACATCGCAAAGCAGTGGCTGAGAACATTTCTCAACAGATATCATCGGAACTCGTTTCCTCACTCACCACAAGCATCCGGGCATCACTAAATATCCCTTCACAGATTCTTCAAAGACAGAGTTTCGAAACCGGGCAACATAGAGTAAGCATTAACTCTGAGAACTGAATGCACATATCAGACAGCAGATTCTTGGAACTCTTCTTCCTCAATTCTGTTTCAGTATATTTCACTATTCGCCATAGTCCTCAATGTGTTCTGCAATATCACTTTTTCGGTTTCACAGGAACAGTGTTCAATCACTGCTTTGTGAGAAAAGAGGTATAACTCCCTGAGTGGAATGCATACATCACAGAGTAGTTTTTCAGAAAGCTTCCCTCCAGTTATTATCTGAAGATATCTCCTATTTCACCATAGGCCTGAATGTGCTCCCGAATATCCTTTCACAGATCTGTGCACAAGGGAGTTTCCAAACTGAGTAATATAATTAGAGTTTTAACTATGCAAGATGAATGAATATATCTAACCCAAAGCGGTTTCACAGAAATCTTCTTTCCAGTTTTTGTCTCAGGATATTTCCTTCTTCACGATAGTCATTACTATACTTCCAAATATCTCTTGGTAGTTTTTTGTCCAAAAGGGATTCCAGAATCCTCTAGGAGAAGGAAGGTATATTTTTGTGAGTGGAATGCATATGTCACAAATCAGCTCCTCAAAAACTTCTCTCCATTTACTATCTGAAGACGTTTCCTTTCTCACCGTAAGCCTCAAAGCCCTCCACAAAATCCCTTCGCAGACTAAACAAAAATAGTGCTATGATACAGCTCAATGAAAAGAGAAGCTTAACTGTGTGAGTGGAATTCACGTGACACAGAGCATATTCACAGAGAGATTCCTTCTGGTTTCTCTCTGAGGTTATTTCCTTGTCAGGATATTCTAAAGAGCGTTTCCAAATGTCCTTTCTCAGATTCCACAGAAACAGTGATTTCAAACTGCTCAATCCAAAGAATGATTTAACTCTATGAGATGAATACAAACATCACAAAAGAGTTACGCAGAAAGCTTCTCTCCGATTTTCGATTTAAGACATTTCCTTGCCTCACACATGCCTCCGGTTGCCACTTACTATCCCTTTGCAGAAACCTCAAAGACCGACTTGCAACCTGGGAAATGAAGAGTAAGCTGTAACCTGTGAAAAGAATGGACAAGTCAGAGAGCAGTTTCTTCGAATGCTTCTTTCTGTTTTTTATTGGAAGACATTTCACTTTTTGCCATAGACTTCAATGTGCTCCGAATATCACTCCTTTGGTTTTACCGGAACAGTTTTCAAACTGTGCCATATGTGAAGAAAGTTACAACTCCCTGAGTGGAATACACACGACACCAAGCATTTTCTGAGAAATCTTCTCTCCTTTTTTAATCTGACTATATTTCGTCTTTCACCATAGGCCCGAATGTGATCCCAAATATCCCTTCGTAGATCCATCCACGAGGGAGTTTCCTAGCTGCGTAATGTAAAGGAAGCTCATCTATGTGAGTTGAATAAACATAGCAAAAAGCAGACTCACAGAGAGCTTCTTTCCAGTTTTTGTCTGAAGATATTTATTTCTTCACCATAGTCCTGAATGTGCTCCCAAAGGTCCCTTCATGGATCCGTGCATGACTGTCTCCAAGCTGCATAATGTAAAGAAAGCTTTATCTATGTGAGATGATTACACATATCACAGAGTGGTTTCCTAGAAAGCTTCTTTTCAGTTTTTGTCTGAGGCTATTTCCCTCTTCACCATCAGCATCAACATGCTTCTGAAGATCACCTGGTACCCGTTTCTCCAAAAGGGTTTCCCCAACGCTGTATGAGAAGAGAGGTATAACACTGTAACTGGAATATTCAGGAGACCTTTGAGGCTTACGATGAGAAAGAAATATCTTTAAATAGAAAGTGGAGAGAAGCTTTCTGAGGAGCTTCTTTGAGGCATGTGCGTTCCACTCACAGAAATAAACCTTTCTTCTCATAGAGGTTTCAGAATGCCTTTTGGAGAAAAAACTACCAAGAGATATTCGGGAGTATAGCGACGATTATGGTGAAAAAGGAAATATCCTCAGACAAAAACTGGAAAGAAGATTTCTGTGAATCTCCTTTGTGTTAGATATATTTTTTTATCTCGCATAGTTAAAACTTTACTTATATTACACAGTTTGGAAACTCCCTCATGCACGGATCCACGAAGGGACCTTGGGGAGCACATCGAAGCCTACAATTAAAGAGATGTCTTCAGATAAAAACTGGAGAGAAGCTTGCTGAGTAACTACTTTGTGATGTATGCATTCCACTCAGGGACTTATACCTCTTTTCTCACAAGGCCGTGTTTGAACACTGTTCCTGTGAAACCGAAAAAGTGATATTTTGGAACGCATTGAGGACTATGGCGAATAATGAAATATACTGATATAAAATGGAGGAAGAAGCGTTCCAAGAATCTGCTCTCTGATATGTGCATTCACTTCACAGTGTTAATGCTTACTCTATGTTGCCCACTTTTGAAATTCTGTTTTTGAAAAATCTGTGAAGGGATATTTAGTGATGCCCGGAGGCTTGTGGTGAGCCTGGAAACGTGTTCCGATGAAAGCTGCAGAGAAACGTCCTGAGGAACTTCTTTGTGATGTGTGTATTCGTCTCCTAGAGTTAAACCGTTCTTTGGATTGAGCAGCTTGAAATCACTGTTTTTGTGGAATCTGAGGAAGGACATTTGGGAATTATCCTTACAATATGGAGAAAGAAATATCCTCAGGTCAAATCCAGAAGGAAACTGATTTGTTTTTCTAAGACCACCAGAGAGGGCACAAAAGAACCAGCGAGTCAGCAAGGCTAAAAGCAAAACTGCAAATTTATTCTTTGGTCATCTACTTCAGGGAAGAAGGTGTGCAAGGTGAGGCCTGTCGGCCTCCAGCAAAGGAGGCCGAGAGCGCCTCCCGGTAGAGCTCTTGGGCGGAATTCCTGTTGCAGTCCCAACAAGCATGGGGGCTGAGGAATCCTCCACCACACATCTCCTGGGAGCGGGTTTTCTAGGAGTGAATGGGCAATAGGTGGGGCACGGAGTTGTCGGGGAGGGTGAGAGGCTCCACAGGTGCCACCTGGTAAATCTTTGTCTCTTCGGATTGGCATCACCTGGCCCATGCCTGATTGGTCTGCAACTTCCTGGGCGCAGGCTACATTTTCGTGCACACGGGAAAAGTTGATGATGAAGAACCCGGAAGTGCGCCATCTTGCCTCCGTTCCTCCTAACAGTCCAACCTTTTATTGATAATAGTGATAAGGGGGCGCCGTGATCTGTCTGGCTACCTCCTGCTGTTAAGGGGCGTCGTTAGTGTCAGAACCTATGTTTGGTATTTGTATGTACGGATGAAAAAGCATTTTGTTGAAGGTGACGCGAGTGATTTCTTGAATCTTGGCACAGAGAAATTTGATCAAAATGGGGACAAAAGATAAAATAAGGCACAGTATTACTAGAAGAATGAGGAATGGAAGCATTCGTTGGAAGGATAGTCCTGGCAAGGCTGGGGAGTATGAGATAGTGAAGAAAATTTAGTAAGTTTGAGGCGATTGGGGGAAAGCCAAACTGATTTCCACTGATTGCTTTTGATAGGGGCCCTTTTTATCTTGGAATGTGGAATGAGTGTACAAAGTAGTTGTTGGCCAGGCAGCAATTAAGGAGTGGAGTTTTTCGTGGAGTAGATGGCTTTCCGTCCACTCCTACTACAGAGATATTGGATGGAAATCCAGGTCCAGAGAAGGACGGCAAAACAGAATAAATAGCCCTGCTGTCGATTAAAAAAAAAAGTCTTACCTGCTACCAGGGGAGCTACCCGCGGCTCAGCGAGGGTGTTGGAGGTCCCCGAGTCTCGGCACCTTCAGTTGTCATTGTCCAAATGTAGGAGTTGGAAGGAGCTCCCAGAATCCTGGGAAAGGGGTTCACGTTGAGACGTGGCTCCTGTTCTCAGGGTGGGGCAATCAGACTTCCAGTGTCCTTCTTCTTGGCAAGCAGGGAAGGCTGTTGCTAGTGGACGAGGATTAGGACATTCACTCACCCAATGTACTGACACCTTGCACTTATAGCAAGGCTGCATTGGGGCTCGGGGACCTCGTGGACACTTGCTGGCATGGTGTCCTGCTTTGCAGCACATATAGCAGGCTCCTTTTGTAGCCTTGGAGTCTGTGGGGTGTCTGCTCTCTGGTCTCGGGTTATGACTGGGCTGCAAAGCCGCTGCTAGGAGGTGCACCTTCTGTTCAAATCGAGCCTGCCACTGGGTCTCAGCTGTCTCCTCTCTGGAGTGATAGACCTTTGCAGAATCCTCAAAGACCGACTTTCAAACTGGGAAATATAGAGTGAGCTTTAACCCTGTGAAAATAATGGACATGTCAGAGAGCAGTTTCTTCGAGTGCTTCTTTCTGTTTTTTATTGGACGTTATTTCACTTTTTGCCATAGTCTTCAATGTGCTCTGAATATCATTCTTTTGGTTTTACAGGAACAGTGTTCAAACTGTGCCTTATGCAGAGAAAGTTATAACACCCTGAATGGAATGTGCACATCACCAAGCAGTTTCTCAGAAAGCTTCTCTCAAGTTTTTATCTGACTATATTTCCTATTTCACCATAGACCTGAATGTGATCCCAAATATACTTTCATGGATCCATCCACGAGGGAGTTTCCATGCTGCATAATATAAAGAAAGATTCATCTACGTGAGATGAATAAACATAGCAAAAAGCAGAGTCACAGAAAGCTTCTTTCCAGATTTTATCTAAAGATATTTCCCTTTTCACAATAGTCCTGAATGTGCTCCCGAAGATCCCTTCGTGGATCCATACATGACAGTTTCCAAGCTGTGTAAGGTAAAGAAAGCTTTATGTATGTCTGATGATTACACATATCATGGAGTAGTTTCCCAGAAAGCATCTTTCCAGTTCTTGTCTGAGGCTATTACCCTTTTCACCATTGGCATCCACGTGCTCCCGAATATCACTTGGTACCTGTTTCCCCGAAAGAGTTTCCCCAACACTGTATGAGAAGAGTGGTACAACACTGTGAGTGGAATGCGCACGTCATAAAGCAGTTCTTCGGAAAGTTTCTCTCCAGTTTCGGTCTGAACATAGTTTCTTTTTCACTGTTCGCCTCAAAGTGATCCCGAATATCCCATCACATGCTAAACGTACATAGGGCTACAAAACTGCACAGAGAAAAGAGAGGCTTATCTGAGTAAGAGAAATTAAGACGACACAGAGCGTTTTCACAGAAAACTTCCTTCTGGATTTTACATGAAGATATTTCTTTCTCCATATGCTAAGGACCATTCCCAAATTTTCTTCCTTAGATTCCACAAAAACAGTGATTTCAAGCTGCTCAATCCAAAGAATGGTTTTACTCTATGACACGAATACACATATGGCAAAGCAGTTGCTCAGAACGTTACTCTGCACATTTCACCAGAAGACGTTTCCTCGCTCACCAAAAGCCTCCGGGAGTCACTAAATATCCCTTCACAGATTCTTCAAAGACAGAGTTTCGAAACTGGGCAACATAGAGTAAGCATTAATGCTGTGAAGTGAATGCACATATCAGAGAGCAGATTCTTGGAATGCTTCTTCCTCGATTTTATTTCAGTATATTTCCCTATTCGCCATAGTCCTCAATGCGTTCCAAAATATCACCTTTTCGGTTTCACAGAAACAGTGTTCAAACACTGCCTTGTGGGAAAAAAGGTATAAGTCCCTGAGTGTAATGCATACATCACAAATAAGTTTCTCACAAAGCTTCTATCCAGTTTTTATCTGAAGATATCTCCTATTTCACAGTAGGCCAGAATGTGCTCCTGAGTTTCTGTTCATGGATCTGTGCATGTTGGAGATTCCAAACTGCGTAATATAATTAGAGTTTTAACTGTGCAAGACGAATTAATGTATCTAACACAAAGCAGTTCAACAGAAACCTTTTTTCCAGTTTTTGTCTGAGGATACTTCATTTTTCACCATAGTCGTCCCTGTATTCCGTAATATCTCTTGGTAGCTTTTTCTCCAAAAGGGATTCCAGAATCCTCTAGGAGAAGAAAGGTATATTTCCGTGAGTGGAATGCACACGTCACAAAGCAGCTCTTCAGAAAGCTTCTCTGCAGTCTCTATATGAAGATATTTCCTTTCTCATCATAAACCTCAAAGCCCTCCAGAATATCCCTTCACAGACTAAATAAAAACAGTGTTATGATACAGTGCAATGAAAAGAGAAGCTTAACTGTGTGAGCAGAATTCATGTGACACAGAGCAGTTTCACAGCAAGCTTCATTCTAGTTTGTTTCTCAGGTTATTTCTTTTTCAGTATATTCTAAAGAGCGTTTCCAAATGTCATTTCTCAGATTCTACAGAAGCAGTGATTTCAATCTGCTCAATCCAAAGAATGATTTAATGCTATGAGATGAATACAAACATCATGAAAGAGTTGCGCAGAAAGCTTCTCTAAGATTTTCCATGGAAGACATTTCCTTGCCTCACACAGGTCTCTAGTCGCCACTTACTATCCCTTCGCAGAACCCTCAAAGACCGGCTTTCAAGCTGGGAAATGTAGAGTAAGCTTTAACACTCTGAAAGGAATGGACATGTCAGAGAGCAGTTTCTTTGAGTGTTTCTTTCTGTTTTTTATTGGACGACATTTCACTATTTGCCATGGTCTTCAATGTGCTCCGAATATCACTCTTTTGGTTTTACAGGAACAGTGTTCAAACTGTGCCTTATGAGAATAAAGTTATAAAACCCTGAGTGGAATGCACACATCATCAAGCAGTTTCTCAGAAAGCTCCTCTCCAGTTTTTATCTGACTATGTTTCCTCTTTCAGCATAGGCCCGAATGTGACCCGAAATATCCATTTGCGGATCCCTCCACGAGGGGGTTTCCAAGGTGTGAAATGTAAAGAAAGCTTCATGCATGTGAGATGCATAAACATAGCAAAAAGCAGATTCACAGAAAGCTTCTTTCCAGTTTTTATCTGGAGATATTTCCTTTCTGATGATAGTCCAAAATGTGCTACGGAAGGTCCATTCGTGGATCCGTCCATGACAGTTTCCAAGCTGCAAAACGTAAGGAAAGCTTTATCTATATTAGATGATTACACATATCACAGAGTTTTTTCCTAGAAAGCTTCTTCCCAGTTTTTGTCTGAGGCTGTTTCCCTTTTCACCATTGGCATCAACCTGCTCCCGAACATCACTTGGTACCTGTTTCGCCAAAAATGTTTCCCCGATGCTGTATGAGAAGAGAAATATAACACTGGGACTGGAATGCACAGATCACAAAGCAGTTCCTCAGAAAGCTTCTCTCTAGTTTCGGTATGAACATATTTCCTTTTTCACAGTGAGCATCAAAGTGCTCCCGAATACCCCATCACACACTATAGGTACACACGGCTAGAAAACTGCTCAATGAAACGTGAGGCTTATCTGAGTGAGAGCAATTGAGATGACACTGAGCAGTTTCACCGAAAGCTTCCTTCTGGATTTTACCTGAGGGTATTTCTTTCTCCATATTGTAAGAATCATTCCCAAATGTCCTTCCTCAGATGCCACAAAAACAGTGACTTCACACTGCTCAACCCAGAGAATGGTTTAACTCTAGGAGACGAATACATACATTGCAAAGCAGTTGCTCAGAACATTTCTCTGCAGGTCTCAGTGGAAGCTGTTTCCTGGCTCTCCACAAGCCTCCGGGCATCACTAAACATCCCCTCACAGATTCTTCAAAGACAGAGTTTCACAACTGGGCAACATAGAGTAAACATTAACTCTGTGAACTGAATGCACATATCAGAGAGCTGATACTTTGAACGCTTCTTCCTCGACTTTATTTCGGTATATTTCACTATTCAACATAGTCCTCAATGCTTTCCGAAATATCACTTTCTCGGTTTGAGAGAAATAGTGTTCATACACGGCCTTGTGGGAAAAGAGGTATAACTCCCTGAGTGGAATGCATATATCACAAAGGAGTTTCTCAGATAGCTTCTATATGGTTTTTCTCTGAAGATATATCCTCTTTCATGGTAGGCCTGAATGTGTTCTGGAACGTCCCTTCCTGGATCTGTGCATGACGGAGTTTGCAAACTGGGTAATATAATTAAAGTTTTAACTATGTGAGACGAATGAATATATCTAACACAAAGCACTTTCACAGAACTCTTCTTTCCAGTTTTTGTCTGAGGATATTTCCTTTTTCGCCATAGCCTTCCCTATACTCCAAAATGGCTGTTTTGTTGTTTTTTCTAGAAAATGGGCCCCGGAATCCTCTAGGAGAAGAAAGGTGTATTTCTGTGAATGGAATGCTCATGTCACAAAGCACCCCCTCAGAAAGCTTCTCTCCAGTTTCTATCTGAAGACTTTTCCTTTCTCACCATAAGCCTCAAGGCCCTCCAGATTATCCCTCCATAGACGAAACAAAAACAGTGTTATGATACACCTCAATGAAAAGAAAAGCTTAACTGTGTGAGTGGAATTCACGTGACACAGAGCAGTTTCACAGAAGGTTTCCTTCTGGTTTCTCTCTGAGGTTATTTCTTTTTCAGGATATTCTAAAGAGCGTTTCCAAATGTCTTTACTCAGATTCTCCAGAAACAGTGATTTCAAACTGCTCAATCCAAAGTATTATTTAACGCAATGAGATGAATGCAAGTATCACAAAAGAATTTCGCAGAAAGCTTCTCTCCGTTTATCGATGGAAGACATTTCCTTCCCTCACAGTGTATTCTATCGTCACTTACTATCCCTTCACAGAACCCTGTAAGACTGACTTTCAAATTGGGAAAGGTAGAGTAAGCTTTAACCATGTGAAGAAAATGGACATCTCAGAGAGCAGTTTCTGCGAGTGCTTCTTTATGTTTTTTATGGGAAGACATTTCACTTTTTGTCATAGTCTTCAATGTGCTCCGAATATCAATCTTTTGGTTTTACAATATCATAGTTCAAACTGTGCCTTAGGAGAAGAAACTTATAACTCCCTGAATGGAATGCACACATCACCAAGCAGTTTCTCAAAAAGCTCCTCTGCGGTTTTTACCTGACTGTATTTGCTATTTCACCATAAGCCTGTATGTGATCCCAAATATCCATTCACGGATCCATCCATGAGGGAGGTTTCAAGCTGCGTAATGTAAAGAAATCTTCATCTATGTGAGATGAATAAAGAAAGCAAAAATCAGATTCACAGAAAGCTTCTTTAAAGTTTTTATCTGAAGATATTTCCTCTTTCACCATAGTCCTGGTTGTCATCCCGAAGGTCCCTTCGTGGATCTCTCCATGACAGTTTCCAAGCTGCATAATGTAAAGAAAGCTTTATCTATGTGAAATGATTACACATATCACAGAGTAGTTTACTGGAAAGCTTCTTTCATTTTTGTCTGAGACTATTTCTCTTTTCACCATCGGCATCAGCATGCTCCCGAATATCACTTGGTACCTGTTGCTACAAAAGGATTTCCCCGACGCTGTATGAGAAGAGAAGTATAACACTGTGAGTGGAATGCACAAGTCACGAAGCAGTTTCTCATAAAGCTTCTCTCCAGTTTCGATCTGAACATATTTCCTTTTTCACCGTTAGCCTCAAAGTGCTTCCAAATATCGATCACACGCTAAACATACAGAGGGCTAGAAAACTGCTTAATGATAGAATTCAGCTGTGAATCCATCTGGTCTTGGGCTTTTTTTGGTGGGTAGGCTATTAATTGTTGCCTCAATTTCAGAGCCTGCTATTGTTCTATTCAGGGATTCAACTTCTTCCTGGTTTAGTCTTGGGAGAGTGTAAGTGTCCAGGAAATTATCCATTTCTTCTAGATTTTCTAGTTGATTTGCGTAGAGGTGTTTATAGTATTCTCTGATGGCAGTTTGTATTTCTCTGGGGTCGGTGGTGATATCCCCTTTATCATTTTTTATTGCGTCTATTTGATTCCTCTCTCTTTTCTTCTTTATTAGTCTTGCTAGCGGTCTGCCAATTTTGTTGATCTTTTCAAAAAACCAACTCCTGGATTCATTGATTTTTTGGAGGGTTTTTTGTGTCTCTATCTCCTTCAGTTCTGCTCTGATCTGAGTTATTTCTTGCCTTCTGCTAGCTTTTGAATGTGTTTGCTCTTGCCTCTCCAGTTATTTTAATTGTGATGTTAGAGTGTCAATTTTAGATCTTTCCTGCTTTCTCTTGTGGGCACTTAGTGCTATAAATTTCCCTCTACACACTGCTTTCAATGTGTCCCAGAGATTCTGGAATGTTGTATCTTTGTTCTCATTGGATTCAAAGAACATCTTTATTTCTGCTTTCATTTCGTTATGTACCCAGTAGTCATTCAGGAGCAGGTTGTTCAGTTTCCTTGTATTTGAGCGGTTTTGATTGAGTTTCTTAGTCCGGAGTTCTAGTTTGGTTGCACTGTGGTCTGAGAGACAGTTTGTTATAATTTCTGTTCTTTTACATTTGCTGAGGAGTGCTTCACTTCCAATTATGTGGTCAATTTTGGAATAAGTGCGATGTGGTGCTGAGAAGAATGTATATTCTGTTGACTTGGGGTGGAGAGTTCTATAGATGTCTATTAGGTCCGCTTGGTGCAGAGATGAGCTGGTACCATTCCTTCTGAAACTATTCCAATCAATTGAAAAAGAGGGAATCCTCCCTAACTCATTTTATGAGGCCAACATCATCCTGATACCAAAGCCTGGCAGAGACACAACAAAAAAAGAGAATTTTAGACCAGTCTCCCTGATGAACATCGAGGCAAAAATCCTCAATACAATACGGCAAACCGGATTCAGCAGCACATCAAAAAGCTTATCCATCATGATCAAGTGGGCTTCATCCCTGGGATGCAAGGCTGGTTCAACATTCGCAAATCAATAAACGTAATCCAGCATATAAACAGAACCAAAGACAAGAACCACATGATTATCTCAATAGATGCAGAAAAGGCTTTTGCCAATATTCAACAGCTCTTCATGCTAAAAACGCTCAACAAATTCGGTATTGATGGAACGTACCTCAAAATAATAAGAGCTATTTATGACAAACCCACAGCTAATATCATACTGAATGGGCAAAAACTGGAAAAATTCCCTTTGAAAACTGGCACAAGACAGGGATGCCCTCTCTCACCACTCCTATTCAACATAGTGTTGGAGGTTCTGGCTAGGGCAATCAGGCAAGAGAAAGAAATCAAGGGTATCCAGTTAGGAAAAGAAGAAGTCAAATTGTTCCTGTTTGCAGATGACATGATTGTATATTTAGAAAACCCCATCGTCTCAGCCCAAAATCTTCTTAAGCTGATAAGCAACTTCAGCAAAGTCTCAGGATACAAAACTAATGTGCAAAAATCACAAGCATTCTTATACACCAGTAACAGACAAGCAGAGAGCCAAATCAGGAATGAACTTCCATTCACAATTGCTTCAAAGAGAATAAAATACCTAGGAATCCAACTTACAAGGGATGTCAAGGACCTCTTCAAGGAGAACTACAAACCACTGCTCAGTGAAATCCAAGAGGACACTAGCAAATGGAAGAACATACCATGCTCATGGATAGGAAGAATCAATATCGTGAAAATGGCCATACTACCCAAGGTTATTTATAGATTCAATGCCATCCCCATCAAGATAACAATGAGTTTCTTCACAGAATGGGAAAAAACTGCTTTAACATTCATATGGAACCAAAAAAGAGCCCGCATTGCCAAGACAATCCTAAGTCAAAAGGACAAAGCCGGAGGCGTCACGCTACCTGACTTCAGACTATACTACAAGGCTACAGTAACCAAAACAGCAGGGTACTGGTACCAAAACAGAGATATAGACCAATGGAACAGAACGGAGTCCTCAGAAATAATGCCACACATCTACAACCATCTGATCTTTGACAAACCTGACAAAAACAAGAAATGGGGAAAGGATTCCCTATTTAATAAATGGTGCTGGGAAAATTGGCTAGCCATAAGTAGAAAGCTGAAACTGGATCCTTTCCTTACTCCTTATACGAAGATTAATTCAAGATGGATTAGAGACTTAAATGTTAGACCTCATACCATAAAAACCCTAGAAGAAAATCTAGGTAGTACCATT
>NW_022292175.1:0-11424 GCF_002776525.5 Piliocolobus tephrosceles
ATGACTACACTTATCACACATAATTTTCCTAGAAAGCTTCTTTCCAGTTTTTGTCTGAGGCTATTTCCCTTTTCAACATCGGCATCAACCTGCTCCCAAATACCACTTGGTACCTCTTTCTCCAAAAGGGTTTCTCCGATGCTGTATGAGAAGAGAGGTATTACATTGTTACTGGAAAACACACGTCACAAAGCAGTTCCTCGGAAAGCTTTTCTCCAGTTTCGGTCTGATCATATTTCCTTTTTCACCGTTAACCTCAAAGTGATCCTGAATATCCCATCACACGCTAAACATACATAGGGCTAGAAATCTCCTCAATGAAAAGAGAGACTTCTCTGAGTGAGAGGAATTATGACGACACAGCAGTTTCACAGAAAGCTTCCCTCTGGATTTTACCTGATGATATTTCTTTCTCCATATTCTAAGGATCGTCCACAAATGTTCTTCCTCAGATTCCACAAAAACAGAGATTTCAAGCTGCTCAATCCAAAGAATAGTTTAACTCTATGAGATGAAAACACACATCGCAAAGCAGTTGCTCAGAACACTTCTCTGCAGGTTTCATCGGAAGACGATTGTTCGCCCAGCACAAGCCTCCGGGCATTACTGAATATCCCTTCACAGATACTTCAAAGACAGAATTTCAAAACTGGGCACCATATAGTAAGCATTAACTCTGTGAAGTGAATGCACATATCAAGAGCGGATTCTTGGAACACTTATTCCACGATTTTATTTCAGTATATTTCACTCTTCGCCATAGTCCTCAACGCATTCCAAAATATCAGTTTTTCGGTTTCAGAGGAACACTGTTCAAACACTGGCTTGTGAGAAAAGAGGTATCACACCCTGTGTGGAATGCATACATCACAAAGTAGTTTCTCAGAAAGCTTCTTTCCAGTTTTTATCTGTAGATATCTCCTCTTTCACCATAGGCCTGAATGTGCTCCCGAACATCCCTTCACAGATCTGTGCATGATGGAGTTTCCAAACTGCATAATATAATTAGAGTTTTAAAAATTCGAGACTAATGAATATATCTAACACAAAGCGGTATCCCAGAAATCTTATTTCCAGTTTTTGTCTGGGGATATTTCCTTTTTCATCATAGTCGTCACTATTCTCCCGAGTATCTCTTGGTAGCTTTTTCTCCAAAAGAAGTTCCGTAATTCTGTAGGTGAAGAAAGGTATATTTCTGTGAGTGGAATGCACAAGTCCACAAGCAGCTCCTCAGAAAGCTTCTCTCCAGTCTGTATCTGAAGACGTTCCCTTTCTCACCGTAAGAATCAAAGCCCACCAGAATATCAGTTCGCAGACTAAACAAAAACAGTGTTATGATACAGCTCAATGAAAAGAGAAGCTTAACTGTGTGAGCTGAATTCAGGTGTCAGAGAAATGTTTCACTGAAAGATTCCTTCTGGTTTCTGTCTGAAGTTATTTCTTATTCAGTATATTCTAAAGAGCATTTCCAAATGTCCTCTCTCAGATTCCAGAGAAACAGTCATTTCAAACTGCTCAATCCAAGGAATTATTTAACCCTATGAGATGAATACAAACATCACAAAAGTGTTGAGCAGAAAGCTTCTATCTGATTTCGGATGGAAGACATTTTCTTGCCTCACACAGGCCTCCGGTCGCCACTTACTATCCCTTCACAGAGCCTTCAAAGACCGACTTTCAAACTCTGAAGTGTAGAGTAAGCTATAACCCTGTGAAAATAATGGAAATGTCAGAGAGCAGTTTATTCGAGTGCTTCTTTCTGTTTTTTCTTGGACGACATTTCACATTTTGCCATAGTCTTCAATGTGCTCCTAATATCACTCTGTTGGTTTTACAGGAACAGTGTTGAAACTGTGCCTCATGAGAAGAAAGTTATAACTCCCTGGTGGAATGCACACATCACCAAACAGTTTCTCTGAAAGCTTACCTCCAGTTTTTATCTGAGTATATTTCCTCTTTCACCATAGGCCCGAATGTGATCCCAAATACCCCTTCGCGGATCCATCCATGAGGGAGTTTCCAAGGTGCGAAATGTAAAGAAGCCTTCATGTATGTGAAATGAATAAACATAGCAAAAAGCAGATTCACAGAAAGCTTTTTTACCGTTTTCAACTGAAGATATTGCCTTTTTCACCATAATTCCGAATGGGCTACAAAGGTCCATTTGTGGATCCGTCCATGACAGTTTTCAAGCTGTGTAATGTAAAAAAAGCTTTATCTATGTGAGATGATTACACATACCACAGTGTAGTTTCCTAGAAAGCTTCTTTCCAGTTTTTGTCTGAGGCTATTTCCCTTTTCACCATCGGCATCAACATGCTCCTGAATATCACTTGTTACCTGTTTCTCCGAAAGGGTTTCCCCGACGCTGTATGAGAACAGTGGTATAACACTGTGAGTGGAATGCACACGTCACAAAGCAGTTCCTCGGAAAGCTTCTCTCCAGTTTCGGACTGAACATATTTACTTTTTCACCGTTAGGCTCAATGTGCTCCCGAATATCCCATCACACGCTAAACATACACAGGGCTAGAAAACTGCTCAATGAAAAGAGAGAATTATCTGATTGAGAGGAATTAAGAAGACCCAGAGCAGTTTCACAGAAAGCTTCCTTCTGGATTTTACCTGAGGATATTTCTTTCTCCACATTCTAAGGATCGTTCCTAAATGTCCTTCCTCAGATGCCACAAAAACACTTATTTCACACTGCTCAATCAACAGAGCAGTTTACCTCTTGTATACGAATACACACATCGTAAAGCAGTTGATCAGAACGTTTCTCTGCAGGTGTCATTGGAAGACGTTTCATCGCTCAGCAGAAGCCTATGGGCATCACTAAATATCCCTTCACAGATTCTTCAAAGACAGAGTTTCAAAACTGGGCAACATAGAGTAAGCATTATCTCTGTAAAGTGAATGCACAAATCAGAGAGCAGATTCGTGGAATGCTTCTTCCTCGATTTTATTTCAGTATATTTCACTATTTGCCATAGTCCTCAATGCGTTTTGAAATATCACTTTTTCGGTTTCACAGGAACAGTGTTCAATCACTGCCTTGTGGGGAAAGAGGTAAAACACCCTGAGTGGAATGCATACATCACAAAGTAGTTTCTCAGAAAGCTTCTATCCAGTTTTTATCTGAAGATATCTCCTCTTTCAACATAGGCTTGACTGTGCTCCTGGACGTCCCTTTGCGGATGTGTGCATGATCGAGTTTCCAAACCACGTATTATAATTAAAGTTTTAACTATGCAAGATGAATAAATATATCTAACACAAAGCACTTTCACAGAAATCTTCTTACCAGTTTTTTCTGATGATATTTCCTTTTTCACCATAGCCTTCCCTATACTCCCGAATGTCTGTTTTGTAACTATTACTCCAAAAGGAATTCCGGAATCCTCTAAGAGAAGTAAGGTATATTTCTGGGAGTAGAATGCACACGTCACAAAGCAGCTCCTCAGAAACCTTCTCTCCAGGTACTATCTGAAGAGGTTTCCTTTCTCAGGGTAAGCCTCAAATCCCTCCAGAATATACCTTCGCAGACTAAACAAAAACCATGTTATGATACAGCTCAATGAAAAGGGAAGCTTAACTGCGTTAGCGGAATACAAGTGACACAGAGCAGTTTCACAGAAAGCTTCCTTTGGTTTCTCCCTGAGGTTATTTCTTTTTCAGGATATTCTAAAGAGAGTTTCCAAATGTCCTTTTTCAGATTCCACAGAAACAGTGATTTCAAACTGCTCATTCCAAAGAATGGTTTAAGTCTATGAGATGAATGCAAACATCACAAAAGAGTTACGCAGAAAACTACTCTCTGATTTTTGATTTAAGACATTTCCCTGCCTCATACAGGCCTCCGGTTGCCACTTACTATCACTTCACAGAAACCGCAAAGACCAACGTTCAAAATGGGAAATGAAGAGTAAGCTTTAAACCTATGAAAAGAATGGACATGTCAGAGAGCAGTTTCTTCGAGTGCTTCTTACTGTTTTTTATTGGATGACATTTCACTTTTTGACATAGACTTCAATGTGCTTCAATCACTCTTTTGGTTGTAGAGGAACAGTGTTCAAACTGTGCCTTATGAGAAGAAAGTTATAACACCCTGATTGGAATGCACACATCACCAAGCAGTTTCTCAGAAAGCTTCTCTCCCGTTTGTATCTGACTATATTTCCTCTTTCATCATAGGCCCGAATGTGATCCCAAATATCCCTTCATGGATGCATCCACGAGGGAGTTTTCAAGCTGCGTAATGTAAAGAAAGGTTCATCTCTGTGAGATGAATAAATATAGCAAGAAGCAGATTCACAGAAAGCTTCTTTTCACTTTTTATCTGAAGATATTTCCTCCTTCACCATAGTCCTGGAAGTGCTCTCGAAGCTCCCTTCATGGATCCATCCATGACAGTTTCCATGCTGCATAATATAAAGAAAGCTTTATCTATCTGAGATGATTACACATATCACTGAGTAGTTTCCTAGAAAGCGTCTTTCCAGTTTTTTTCTGAGGCTATTTCCCCTTTCATCATCGGCATCAACATGCTCCCGAATACCACTTGGTACCTGTTGCTCCAAAATGATTTGCCCGATGCTGTATGAGAACAGAGTTATAAGAGTGTGAGTGGAATGCACATTTCACAAAGCAGTTCCTCTGAAAGCTTCTCTCCAGTTTTTATCTGATTATATTTGCTATTTCACCATAGGCCTCAATGTGATCCCAAATATCCCTTCGGGAATCTGACCACGAGGGACTTTCCAAGCTGCGTAATGTAAAGAAAGCTTCATCTCTGTGAGATGAATAAACATAGCAAAAAGCACATTCACAGAAAGCTTCTCTCCTGTTTTTATCTGAAGGTATTTCCTTTTTCACCAACTCCGGAATGTAATCTGGAAGTTCCCTTCGTGGATCCGTCCATGAGAGTTTCTAAGCTGCGTAATCTAAGAAAGCTTTATCTATGTGCGATAAATACACACATCAGTGAGTAGTGTCCTAGAAAGCTTCTTTCCATTTTTTGTCTGAGGCTATTTCGCTTTTCACCATCGGCATCAACATGCTTCAGAATTCACTTGGTACCTGTTTCTCCAAATGGGTTTCCTGACATTATATGAGAAGAGAGGGATAACACTGGGGCTGGAAAGCCCACATCACATAGTAGTTCCTCGGAAAGCTTCTCTCCAGTTTCGGCCTGATCATATTTCTTTTTTTCACTGTAAGCCTCAAAGTGCTCCTGAATATCCCATCACACGCTAAACATACACAGGGCTAGAAAACTGCTCAATGAAATGAGAAGCTTAACTGAGAGAGAAGAATTAAGAGTACACAGAGCAGTTTCACAGAAAGCTTCCTACTGAATTTGTCCTGAGAATATTTCTTTCTCCATATTCTAAGGATAGTTCCCAAATGTCCTTCCTCAGATTCCACAAAAACAGTGATTTCAGGCTGCCCAATCCAAAGAGTGGTTTAATGTATTCATCTATGAGACGAATACACACATCACAAAGCAGTTGCTCAGAACGTTTCTCTGCGAGTTTCATCAGAAGAAGCTTTCTTGCTAACCACAAACCTCCGGGCATCAATAAGTATCCCTTCACAGATTCTTCAAAGACAGAGTTTTGAACCTGTGCAACACAGAGTAAACATTAACTCTGTGCAATGAATGCATATATGGGAGAGCAGATTCTTGGAACGTTTCTTCCTCGATTTTATTTCAGTATATTTCACTACTCGCTATAGTCCTCAATGTGTTCCAAAATATCACTTTTTCGGTTTCCCAGGAACAGTGTTCCAACACTGCATTGTGAAAAAAGAGGTATAACTCCCTAAGTGGAATGCATACATCACAAAGTTGTTTCTAAGAAAGCTTCTATCCAGTTTTTATCTGAAGATATCTCCTCTTTCACCATAGACCTGAATGTGCTCCCGAACTTCCCTTCACGGATCTGTGCATGACAGAGTTTCCAAACTGTGTAATATAATTAAAGTTTTAACTATGCAAGACGAATAAATATATCTAACACAAAGCAGTTTCACAGAAATCTTCTTTCCAGATTTTGTCTGAGGTTATTTCCTTTTTCACGATTGTCGTCACTATAGTCCCGAATATATTTTGGTAGCTTTTTCTCCAAAAAGGATTCCGGAATCCTCTACTAGAAGAAAGGTATATTTCTGTGAGTGGAATGCACACGAAACAAAGCAGCTCCTCAGAAAGCTTCTCTCCGGTTTCCATCTGAAGATTTTCTTTTCTCACCGTAAGCCTAAAAGCCCTCCAGAATATCCCTTCGCAGACTAAACAAAAACAGTGCTATGATGCAGCTCAATGAAAAGAGAAGCTTAACTCTGCGAGTGGAATTCACGTGACACACAACAGTTTGACAGAAAGCTTCCTTCTGGTTTCTCTCTGAGGATTTTTCCTTGTCAGGATATTCTAAAGAGCATTTCCCAAAGTCCTTTCTCAGAGTATATAGAAACAGTGATTTCAAACTACTCCTTCCAAAGAATCATTTAACTATATGAGATGAAAACAAACATCACAAAAGAGTTGCGCAGAAAGCTTCTCTCCAATTTTCAATGGAGGACATTTCCTTGCTTGACACAGATTTCCGGTTGCCACTTACTATCCCTTCGCAGAACCCTCAAAGACGGCCCTTCAAACTGAGAAATGTAGAGTAAGGTTTAACCCTGTGAAAAGCATGTGCATTTGAGAGCAGTTTCTTCAAGTGCTTCCTTCTGTTTTTTATTGCACGCCGTTTCACCTTTTGCCATAGTCTTCAAAGTGCTCCAAATATCACTCTTTTTGTATCACTGGAACAGTGTTCAAACTGTGTTTTATGAGAATAAAGTTATAACTCTCTGAGTGGAATGCATACGTCACCAAGCAGTTTCTCAGAAAGCTTCTCTCCAGTTTTTATTTGACTATATTTGTGATTTCACCATAGGCCAGAATATGATCCCAAATATCCCATCGTGGATCCATCCACGAGGGAGTTTCCAACCTGCATACTGTAAAGAAAGCTTTATCTATGTGAGATAAATAAACATAACAAAAAGCAGATTCACAGAAAGCTTCTTTCCAGTTTTTATCTGAAGATATTTCCTTTTTCACCATAGTGCAAAATGTGCTCTATAAGGTCCCTTCATGGATCCGTCCATGACAGTTTCCAAGCTGCATAATGTAATGAGAGCTTTATCTAAATGAGATGATTACACATATCACAGAGTAGTTTCCTAGAAAGCTTCTTTCCAGTATTTGTCTGAGGTTATTGCCCTTTTGGACATCGGCATCAACATGCTCCCGAATGTCACATGGTAGCTTTTTCTCCAAAAGGGATTCCGGAATCCTCTAGGAGAAGAAAGGTATATTTATGTGAGTGTAATACATACGTCACAAAGCAGCTCCTCAGAAGGGTCCTCTCCAGTTTCTATCTGAAGGCATTTCCTCTCCCACTGTAAGCCTCAAAGCACTCCTGAATATCCCTATGCAGAATAAACAAAAACAGTGTTATTACATAGCTCAATGAAAAGAGAAGCTTAACTGTGTGAGCGGAATTCATGTGCCACAGAGCAGTTTCACATAAAGCTCGCTTCTGGTTTCTCTCTGAGGTTATTTATTTTTCATAATATTCTAAAGAGTGTTTCCCATTGTCCTTTCTCAGATTCCACAGAAACAATGATTTCAAACTCCTCAATCCAAAGAATGATTTAACGTTATTAGATGAATACAAACATCACGAAAGTGTTGCGTAGAATGCTTCTATCCAATTTTCGATGGAAGACTTCTCCTTGCCTCACACAGGCCTCCAGTCGCCACTTACTATCCCTTCGCAGAACCCTCAAAAACCGACTTTCAAACTAGGAACTGGAGAGTAAGCTATAACCCTGTGAAAACAATGGACATGACAGAGAGCAGTTTCTTCGAGTGCTTCTTTCTATTTTTTATTCGAAGACATTTCACTTTTTACCATAGAATTCAATGTGCTCCGAATATCATTCTTTTGGTTTTACAGGAACAATGTTCAAACTGTGCCTCATGAGAAGAAATTTATAACTCCCTGAGTGGAATGCACACATCACCAAGCGGTTTCTTAGAAAGCTTCCCTCCAGTTTTTCTCTGACTATTTTTCCTCTTTCACCATAGGTCCGAATGGGATCCCAAATATCCATTCGCAAATCCATCCACGAGGGAGTTTCCAAGATGCGAAATGTAAAGAAGGCTTCATGTATGTGAGATGAATAAACATAGCAAAAAGCAGATTCACAGAAAGCTTCTTTCCAGTTTTTGTCTGAGGCTATTTCCCTTTTCATCATCAGCATCAACATGCTCCCGAATGTCACCTGGTACCTGTTTCTCCAAATGGGTTTCCCTGACGCTGTATGAGAAGAGAGGTATAACATGGTCACTGGAATGCACACGTCATGAAGCAGTTCCTAGGATATCTTCTCTCCAGTTTCGGTCTGAACATATTTCCTTGTTCACCGTCAGCCTCAAAGTGCTCCCGAATATCCCACCACACGCTAAACATACACAGGGCTAGAAAACTGCTCAATGAAAAGAGAGGCTTACCTGAGTGAGAGAAATTAAGTCAACACTGAGCAGTTTTACAGAAAGCTTCCCTCTGGATTTTACCTGAGGATATTTCTTTCTCCATATTCTAAGGATCGTTCCCGAATGTCCTTCCTCAGATTCCACAAAAACAGTGATTTCAAGCTGCTCAATCCAAAGAATGGTTTAACTCTAGGAGACGAATAGATACATTGCAAAGCAGTTCCTCAGAATGTTTCACTGCAGGATTCATCGGAAGACGTTTCCTTATTCACCACAAGCCTCCGGGCGTCACTAAATATCCCTTCACAGATTCTTCAAAGACAGAGTTTCAAAACTGGGCAACATCGAGTAAGCATTAACTTTCTGAAGTGAATACACATATCGGAGAGCCGATTCTTGGAACGCTTCCTCCTCGATTTTATTACTGTATATTTCACTATTTGCCATAGTACTCAATGTGCCCCGAAATATCACTTTTTCAGTTTCCCAGGAGCAGTGTTCTAACACTGCCTTGTGAGAAAAGAGGTATAAGTCCCTGAGTGGAATGCATACACCAAAAGGAGTTTCTCAGAAAGCTTCTATCCAGTTTTTATCTGAAGATATCTCCTTTTTCACCATAGGCCTGAATGTGCTCCCGAATGTCCCTTCGTGGATCCGTTCATGACGGAGTTTCCAAACTGCGTAATGTAAGAAATGTTTTAACTATGCAAGATGAATAAGTATATCTAACACAAAGTAGTTTCACAGAAATCATATTTCCAGTTTTCGTCTGAGGATATTTCCTTTTTCACCATATCTGTCCCTATACTCTCAAATGTCTCTTAGTAGCTTTTTCTCCAAAAGGAATTCCAGGATCCTCTATGATAAGAAGGGTATATTTCTGTGAGTGGAATGCACATGTCACAAGTGGAATGCACATGTCACAAGGCAGCTCCAGAGAATGCTGTTCTCCAGTTTCTGTCTAAAGATCTTTCCTTTCTCATTGAAAGCCTCGAAACGCTCCAGAATATTCCTTCAAATACTAAACATAAACAGTGTTATGATACTGATCAATGAAAAGGGAAGCTTAAATGTGTGAGTGGAATTCACGTGACACAGATGTGTTTCACAGAAAGATTCCTTCTGGTTTCTCTCTGAGGTTATTCCTTTTACAGGATATTCTAAAGAGCGTTTCCAATTGTCCTTTCTCAGATTCCACAGAAGCAGAGATTTCAAACTGCTCAATCCAAAGAATGATTTAACTCTATGAGATGAATACAAACATCACAAAAGAGTTGCCCAGAAAGCTTCTATCCAATTTTCGATGGAAGACATTACGTTGCCTCACTCATCCTCCGGTTAGCACTAAAAATCCCTTCGCAGTACTCTCCAAGACCGACATTCAAACTGGGAAATGTACAGTAAAATTTAACACAGTGAAAAGAATGGACATATCAGAGAGCAGTTTCCTCGAGTGCTTCTTTCTGTTTTTTATTGGACGACATTTCACTTTTAACCATAGTCTTCAGTGTGCTCCGAATATCACTCTTTTGGTTTTACAATAACCGTGCTCAAACTGTATCTTATGAGAAGAAAGTTATAACTCCCTGAGTGTAATACTCACATCACCAAGCAGTTTCTCAGAAAGCTTCTCTCCAGTTTTTATCTGACTATATTTGCTATTTCATGATAGGCCTGAATGTGATCCCAAATATCCCTTCGTGGATCCACTCACGAGGGAGTTCTCAAGCTGTGTAATGTAAAGAAAGCTTCATCTATGTGAGATGAATAAACATGTTAAAAAGCAGATTCTCAGAAAGCTTCTTTCCTGTTTTTATCTGAAGATATTTCCTATTTCACCATAGTCCAGAATGTGCTCCCAAAGGTCCCTTCGTGGATCCGTCCATGACAGTTTCCAAGCTGTGTAATGTAAAGAAAGATTTATCTATGTGAGATGATTTCACATATCACAGAGTAGTTTCCTAGAAAGCTTCTTTCCAGGTTTTGTATCAGGCTAGTTCCCTTTTCACCAACTGCAACAAAATGCTCCAGAATATCACTTGATACCTGTTTCTCCAAAAATGTTTTCCCCGATGCTGTATGAGAAAAGAGGTATAACACTGTGAGTTGAATGCCCACGTCACAAAGCAGTTTCTCAGAAAGCTTCTCTCCAGTTTCGGTCTGAACATATTTCCTTTTTCACCATAAGCCTCAAAGTGCTCCCGAATATCCCATCACATGCTAAACATGCACAGGGTTAGAAAACTGATCAATGAAAAGGGAGGATTAACTGAGTGAGAGGAATTAAGCCGACACAGCAGTTTCACAAAAAGCTTCCTTCTGGATTTTACCTGAGGATATTTCTTTCCCCATATTCTGAGGATCATTCCCAAATGTCCTTCCTCAGATTCCACAAAAACAGTGATTTCAAGCTACTCAATCCAAAGAACGGTTTAACACTAGGAGACGAATACACACATCGCAAAGCAGTTGCTCACAACGTTTCTCTGCATTGGAAGACATTTCCTCACTCACCACAAGCCTCCAGGCGTCACTAAATGTCCTTCACAGATTCTTCAAAGACAGAGTTTCGAAACTGGGAAACATAGAGTAAGCATTAAGTCTGTGAAGTGAGTGCACATGTCAGAGAGCAGATTCCTGGAACGCTTGTTCCTGGATTTTATTTCTGTATATTTCACTATTCGCCATAGTCTTCAATGCGTTCTGAAATATCACTTTTTCGGTTTCACAGGAACAGTGTTCAAACACTGCCTTGTGAGAAAAGAGGTATAACTCCCTGAGTGGAACGCATACAACACAAAGTAGTTTCTCAGAAAGCTTCTATCCAGTTTTTATCTGAAGATATCTCCTCTTTCACTGTAGGCCTGAATGTGCTC
>NW_022292176.1:0-11882 GCF_002776525.5 Piliocolobus tephrosceles
TGTGTGTTTGTTCTTTATTGTCCCTTGACAAATTACTCCAAAGTGTGGCCCACACCAGCACACACTTATACCCCAGGAATGATTACTCCTTGGGCCAGGAGTTCAGGTTTCACTGGGTCCTCTGCCCCAGGGGCTCTCCGCGGCTGCAGCAGGTGTCTGCCCAGGGCTGCCGTGTCTTCTGAAGGCTCAGGCTCATCAGGGGAGGAGCTGCTTCCATGCTTGCTTCTGTGTTGCTGGCAGGATTCTGTTGCTTTCAGGCTGTTGGACTGAAGGCCCCAATCTCTCCGTGGCATCAGCTTCAGACTGCCCTCTGCCCTGGGCAGGTAACTGGCTTTGCCAGAACTAGCACCTGGCAAGAGCCAGGGGGAGAGTTCCAGTGGACGGAACCTGCAGCCCCTCCCAATCCTATCTCAGGAGAGACCGCCATCTCTTTTGCCTGGTTCTATTCATTAGAAGTGAGCCTCTGAATCCAGCTGTCTTCGAGGGTCTGGCTGTGCGCACGAGGGGCAGGGGCCAAGGGGAGCCACTTGGGAGGGGAGGTGCTGCCTGGGACCTGCCTAGGACAAGGTGAAGGAGAACATGCATAGGGACAGATGCCCTTCCCACTTTCCCTCTGTGGTGAGCACAGGAGCTGTGGATGTGCCCTAAAGGAGTTCTGGCATCCCAGGAGGGAAGCAGCTCCCAGCCATGAGGGCACCATGACCCAGTGCCCCAGCATGTCGGGCTGCACATTCCAGGGCTACCTGAGCTGCAGCCTCTTCCCCTCCCCTGCTGTCTCTGCCTGTGCATGGAGTGGGCATCTCAAATCTGCAGGGACCAAACTGAGCTCAGGCCTCTGCACCCTTGAACAACCCCCCACCGCTCAGTCTTCCTCACCTCAGTTCCTGGTGACTCCATCCTCCCAGGGGCTCAGGCTGAAGCCTTGCAGTGCTCCTCTACCCCAGCATCTAAGTCCCTCAGGAAAGTCCCTCTTGGGTCTTCATCGCATCTGGAGCCACTGGGGCCAAGCCACCACCTCTGACCTGGACCGACACAGGCTCCCTCCCCATCCCCTGCTCTGCCCCCACCTCCACCCCACCTCCATACCTCGGGTGTCCTCAGCTTCAAAGTCAGGGCGCACCTATCAGGATGTAATTCAGGCATCTTCTCTGCTGACTCGGAGTCACAGGCCACACACACGGCCAACTGGCCTGTCCTCTGGTCCCATCAGATCCTGGTGCTGCCCAGAGGCCCATGCGGGCACCCGACAACCTCAGGCCCAGCCTGCTCTTTCCTCAGCCCAGGCCCTCCTCTCCCTACCCACTCTGCCCACCTTCCTCAGGTCTGTCTTGCAAGGTCTCCTGCATGGTGAGGCCTCCCCAGTTCACCCTCTTAGAAATTTTGGGCTCCACGCACACTCCTGTTCCCTCCCTGCTTCTCTTAAAACATCCTCGTCAGTGTCACACATGGGGCATTTCACCTATCTGCTGGGCTTCTCGACAGGACCCCTGCTGAACTCTGAATGCCGTGGATTCAGAGATCTTTGACTATTCCCAGAGATCTTTGACTATTCCCTGCTGCAGGCCCAGGGCAACAGCAGAGCCCAGGACAGAGTGAACCTGTCATGGGTGCTGCTGAATGAATGAATGAAGGAGTGAGTGAATGAAGGAGTAAATGAGTGAGTAAATGAGTGAATGAGTGAGTGAGTGAGTCAGTCAGTGAATGAATGAGTGAGTGAGTGGATGAGTGAAGGAGTAAATGAGTGAGTGAGTGAGTGGGTAAATGAGTGAATGAGTGAACGTGAGTGAGTGAGTGAATTACTGAGTGAATGAGTGAATGAGTGAGTAAATGGATGGATGAATGAATAAGTAAGTGAATGAATGAGCGATTTAGTGAATGAGTGAGTGAATAAGTGAGTAGGTGAATAAGTGAGTGAATGAGTGAGTGAGTGAATAAGTGAGTAAGTGAATAAGTGAGTGAATGAGTAAGTGAGTGAATGAGTGAGTGACCGAGGGAATAAATGAGTGATGGGTGAGTGAGTGAGTGAATGAATGACTTAGTGAATGGGTGAGTGGGTGAATGAGTGAGTGAGCAAATGAGTGGATGAGTGAATGAATGAGTGAAGGAAAGAGTGAGTGAATGAGTCAGTGAGTGAACAAGTAAATGAGTGAGTGAAGAAGTGAGTGAGTGAATGAACCAATTAGTGAGTGAATGAGTCAATAAATGACTGAGTGTGTGAATAAAGGGTGAGTGAATGAGTGAGTGAGTGAATGAGTGAAGGGGTGAATGAGTGAGTGAATGAGTGAATGATTGAGTGAGTGAATGATTGAGTGAATGAATAAGTGAGTGAATGAGTGAATGGGAGAGTGAGTGAAAGAATGAGTTAGTGAATGGCTGAGTGAGTAAATTAGGGAGTGAATGAGTGAGTGAATGGGTTAGTGAATGAGTGAATGAGTGAGTGATTGAGTGAGTGAATGGGTTAGTGAATGAGTGAGTGGGTGAGTGAGGGAATGGGTGAGTGAATGAGTGAGTGAGTGAGTGAATGGGTTAGTGAATGAGTGAATGAGTGAGTGAATGAGTAAATGAACGAGTGAGTGAATAAAAGGGTGAGTGAATGAGTAAACGACTGAGTGAATGAGTGAGTGAGCGAGTGAAGGAGTGAATAAGTGAGTGAGTGAATGGGTTTGTGAATGAGTGAATGAGTGAGTGAATGGGTGAGTGAGTGAATGGGTGAGTGAATGAGTGAGTGAGTCAATGGGTTAGTGAATGAGTGAATGAGTAAATGAATGAGTGAGTGAGTAAAAGGGTGAGTGAATGAGTAAACGACTGAGTGAGTGAATGAGTGAGTGAGCGAGTGAAGGAGTGAATGAGTGAGTGTGAATGAGTTAGCGAGTGAATGAATGAGTGAGTGAATGAGTGAGTGGGTTGCTCAGAGGAGATGAGGACCGGAGCTGCCCTCCGGCTGCTACAGTAGACAGGAGCTGAAGGAGGAGTCTGAAGGGTGGGATGTACCCACTGGGTACATACACCCTGCTCGACACATCCCCAAAGAAACCCAATCTCACCAGAGTGGTGTCTTGAGATTTATTAGTAACAATCTTTTTTCCCAATATTTCATATATGCAGGATGATTTCTTACTTTCCTTTAAAAGGCCAATCGTTTTTTGGACTTGGAATTCTCCACTGCTGGTCAATGCCACTGTATTCTGCCATAGGGGCATCCCTGGAGTTGGAGAAAGAGTCATTCCCAGGAATGGATAAAAGCCGGAAGGGCATCATCAGGTGGGGCAGCTTCTCCTATCATCCTCCCCTTCCTGCTTGGGTTACCCTGAGTGACTGGGTTTGGAGGTCTACAAAATGAGGACATATCAAATTTGGATAAAAGCCTAAGCAGTTTAAGAGGCTGCAGTGCTAGCAGGAAGGTCTTTGGCTCCCGGCACCCTCCTCCCCTCCAGTCTCTGCTGGACCCAGGACTCTGACTCCACCTTCGGCCCTGGGGGCTTCCTTCCTTCCTTCCCAGCCACTGAGCCGCCTTGGGCTAATCTGCAACCTCAGAGGTGCAGCCCTCCTCCTTTCCTCCTGCCTCTTCCTCCGTTCCCACTTTCCTTCTGCTTCTTTCGGGACTTTGAAAAGTCCAAGAATAAGCAAAACCGTAAACCAGAAAACGCTGCCTTCAGCCCATTCCCCTCCCACCAGCTTCCCTTCAGACTCCTTGATCTTTAAAAATTATTTGCTTTGTATCTAGATGCTAAACTTTATGTAGAAAACAGATGGGGTTGGTTTCTTGGCAGGGTACAGTGGCTCACACCTATAATCCCAGTGCTTTGGAGGCCAAGGCGGAAGGATTGCTTGAGGTCACATGTTTGAGACTAGCCTGAGCAACACAGGGAGACCTCGTCTACAAAATTAAAAAAAAAAAAAAATTAGCCTGGAGCGGTGGCACATCTGTAGTCTCAGCTACTTGGGAGGCTGAGCCAGGAGGATCACTTGAACTCAGGAGTTTGAGATTACAGTGAGCTACGATTATATCACTGCACTCCAGCTTGAGCAAGAGAGTGAGACACTATCTCCTAAAAAAATAAAAATAAAAAGTGCTGGAGTCCACATCCAAGCACACAGCCAATTGTGACATGTGGATCTTTTATTTTTACAATCCGCCTCTCTTGTCTAAGTGCCAAATGACACTCACATTGTGTGTAACTATTTCCACCTTTGTCTGGCTTCTCTTCCCTTAAGTATTAAGAATCAGGTTGCATAAGGTTCTGAGAAAATAAAATAATGAATCAGCTGTGTGCCGTGGCTCACGTCTATAATCTCAGTGCTTTAGGAGGCTGACACAAGGATTGCTTGAGACCAGGAGTTTGAGACTGGCTTTTGCCACATAATGAGATCCTGTCTCTACAAAAAATAAAAATTAAAATAAAACATTCACAGGACCTGGTGGCACACCTGTAGTCCCAGCTACTCAGGTGGTGGAGGCCTGAGGATTGGCTTGAGCCTGGGAGGTTGAGATTGCAGTGAGCCGTGATCATACCACTACACTTTGGCCTGGGTGACACAGTGAGACTCTATTTCTAAATAAATAAATAAATAAATAAATAAAATAAAACCAGGTAGAAGCTTCCCAAGACTTTGATGCAGAAACAGGTTGCCCTGCCCTGAACTAATTAAAATTAATATCTAAAAACTGGAAAGAAAGGAAAGAAAGAAGTTGCATTATTTCTGTAAAGTTTGAGGCCATTACAAGCTTTACTTTCTCTAGGACATTTTCTCAGTGGTGTCAACTGAAGTCCACTTCACAGAATGACTTCATCTCCTGAGCACGTTGGAGAACGATGATTAAAGAGACTTCCTGACACTCCCAATACTTTTAGGGTCATATGGAAGCAGCAAGAGTCATATGTGTGAAATAGGTGGTATTAAAGCGGAAGACATTGGTTTGTTCTTTCATGAACATCATCGGAACAGTTCCCTAATGACTAGCGTTACATCAGAAAATGGGGGGAGAGAGCTGGTTCTTTATTGGCAAATAAGTTACATAAATTTCCCAGTCAGAAAAACAATCATGATTTTAGCCTTGTCAGATGAGGTCAGATATGCCCTATGCTTCAGTTATGGAATACTACCTCTGAATATTGATTGACAGGTATCTTCCACAGACCTGTGACCTGTCGCTGTGTACAAGCTTGAATTCATAACTACCAGTCCTAGAAGTTCCCTTGCTGCCCGCGCTGAACTGAAGTGGCTCCCAACAGAGGCATTCAAGAGAAAACTCACTGAAATATTTGAAACCACTGCCATGAACAAGAATGCTCTTCATGTGTGCCCGGATGTACACCCAGAGTGTTATCTTGTTAGTTGTATATGCCAGCATCCAGCAGGAGCTTTTACCTTTTTTGGGTGTCAACTTTGAGATTCTGATGTAAGCCACAGACCTCTTCCTCTGCCTGCAAGCACACCCACCCACAACCACGTGTTGCCGGGTTTAGAGAACTCCTGGGCCTGCAGCTGCGTCCACCTACAGGAGGAGGAGTGAAGCCCAGACCAGGGACAGGGTCAGAGCTGCGGTCACTCATCCATGGGCGGACAGCTCTGCATTCTTGCGAGGGCCTAGATACCCTCTTCTCTTGGAAGGCCAAGCCCAGAGCCTAAGTGGTCTTTGAACCCAAATAGACTTTGTGGTCTAGGGAATGAGAGCCCTACTCACCAGGGGAAGAAATTGGGGATCTTGGTCCTGAGTTTGTGGGGCAGACTTTTGCCATTTTCCTCCCCCTTTCCCTGCCATGCCCTATTTGAAAAGAGGTCACTTCCTGAATTTCAGTGAGCCAAGATCGAGCCACTGCACTCCAACCTGGGCAACAGAGTGAGACTCCGTCTCAAGAAAAAAAAAAAAAAAAAGAGAGATTACTTCAAAACTTCCCTGTTCAAACAGTTGATCCTTGAACAACAGGGTTTAAACTGCGTGGGTCACTTACTTACACATGGATTTTCTTTCACTTCTGCCACCCCTTAGACAGCAAGACCAACCCTTCCTCCCCTCGTCCCACCTCCTCCTCCTCAGCCTACTCAATGCAAAAATGAGGAGAAGAACCTCTATGATGAGCCACTTAATGAATAGTAAACACATTTTCCTTATGACTGCTTTATTTCCTCTAGCTTACTTTACTGTAAGAATACACTATACAATACATATAGCACACAAAAGGTACGTTAACCAACTATCTGTGTGATCACTGAGGCTGCCACCCAAGAATAGACTATTAGTAAATTCTTTTTGGTGTAGTCAAAAGTTATTGTCCAAATTTCAACTGTGTGGCGAGTTGGTGCCCCTAATCTCTGCATTGTTCACGGGTCAATTGTATTGCTTAAGAGGTAGTCATTGGAACACTCCTTAGGGGCTATTTTTTTTGTTTAAAAAAGTTTTTGCCACAATGGGCCACTCATATAAGGCCCTAGGATTCCTTACTTCTGAGCTCCTGCTGCCACAGACCAAGTGCTGATCATTTTTGTTGCTCAACATACTTGTCGTTTCCATCCGTCACAGGACCCACTCTGACCTTCCAGGAGCTGCTCCTTCCACTGCCTGTGATCCTGAGGGTCAGCACATCCAGCCAGGCCAAGTAACGAGATCAGTCCTCTTCTCTGCTCCAGTTCATGGATGGGCACAGGATGCGGTTAGTGGCCGTAGTCCACTCGATTCCTGCTAATCCCACTGGATCATCAGGTGGGGAGAGTCAGCTTGCATAGTGAAACCAAAGAGAGCTGTGAGATGGAGAGTGAGAGTGAGAAACCAAAAGAGTGAGACACACACAGAGAGAGAGAGAGAGAGTGAGAGGGAGAGTGAGAGAGACAGAGAGAGAGAGACAGAAAAAGAGAAGCAGGGACACAGAGAGACATAGAAAGATGGAGAAAGAGATGAGGGGAAGAGAGAAACAGAGACACACACAGAGTCTTAAAAAGAGACAGAAAGAGACAGAGCAACCAGGAGAGAGACACAGAGAGGGAGAAACAGAGACAGACAAAGTGAGAGGCAGAGATGGAAAGAGAGATGGGGAGAGGGACGGAAAGAGAGAAGCAAAAGCACAACATTCCTTGAATTGCTTCTCCCTGAAGTCACCATTCTATTTCTGCACTTCCAGTTCTCCACCAAGAATCTTTCTAAGTCACCTGTCCTCCTTTCTTCCCCATCTTCTTCATGCATTCTTACTAAAGCCTCCTGAAATCTGCTTTCCCAATGACAATTCCTCCTTGAAATGTCACCACTGACTTCCAAACAACCAGCAAATAAAAAAGGTTTTGAAAACAATTACTTCTACCAGTTTCTCAGTTTTACTAAAGGTTATGGTGCTGTTTCTTAATACCTCTCTCGAAAATCTTTCTCTTTGTTTTTTATTTCTTTGCATGAATTAACATGAAAATAGAGCACAATATCTTATAGTGAATATAGACTATAAATGATGTTTTGTGCATACCTTATTATTAGTGATAAACACTGTATAAGTAATTTATTTTTGCCATTTCTTTCTTACTATGGTTTGAAAGTGTCCCCCAAATTTCAAGTGTTGGAAACTGAATCCCCCATGCAGTAGTGCTGAGGGGAGGGATCTTTAAGGGGTGATCAAGTCATGAGGGTTTCACCCTCGTGAGTGGACTAATGTCGTTATTGGGGGAGTGAGTTCCTTATCACAAGAGTTGGTCTGTTACAAAAGTGAGTTTGACCCCTCTTACTCCTTCGTGCTCTCTTGCCCTTCCACCTTCCTGTGGGATGACACAGCACAAAGGTCCTTGCCGGATGCCCACCACCACTTAACCTTGTACTTCCCAATTCCAGGACTGTGAGAAGTGAATCTCTGTTTTAGTAAATTACCCAGTCTCAGGCACTCTGCTAAGAGAAGCAGAAAACAGGCTAAGACAAAATGTTTTAGGATCCTCTTCCCTCATAGTTGCAGTGAGAAGTTTATAGCTTTGTTTTGCTTTGTGGAAGATAAAATGCTAAATAATAGGCATAATTTTTGAAGGTTTCTCCTTCCATCCAAATATTTGATTCATTTTAAAATTTCTGTTACACTGAGTTATTGACCCTTGCTTCTGATGCCTCAGAGATGTCTGGAAGAAAACCACGGAGAAAACCTTGAGTGCCATGTACTCTGGCTTATCTAAGTGCCCTCTGGACTTTGAGAAGGCTCTTTCTGTGAACCAGAGAGCTAACAATGTAGTCCAGCTCAAGGCACTTTCCTGGAAAAGCTTTCAGAACATAGCCATTCCTGGGGAGCATCACAGCTTTTAGACTTCACAACAGGCACCAGAGAACAGTCAGAAGACCATAGAATATTTTGCCTGAATTCCTTCCAGCATTGTGTTCCAGGAACCTTGAAACTCCCTCCCCCTCCAAGTAGGTCTTAGGTTTCTCTTTCCAAACCCAAACAGACTTGTGTTTAAACAATCCCCAAGAAGACGATGTCTTAGCATTACATATAATTGAATTGTAAATCTTCTAAATTCAGAAAGAAAGAATACGGAAATAATTCAGAAGCCCTTGAGTTTTTAGCGAGAAGAATCTGCAGTGAGGAGGAGACTCTTTTTATCCTGCGAATTTCCGGCGTGCTTCTTCCACACACCATCCTTGCTTGTGTCTCTCTCAAGCCTGTCTGTGAATAACCCACTCATCCTTCCAAGCTCAACTAACATGCCATGTGACAGAAACAGTTGGTTCAACATCCATTTCCTCCTCCTCTTGTGACTAAGGCTCCACACTAAATGCTTCATTCCCCAGCTGTCTTTGTGCACCCATGTGGCCATGTGGGTCCATTCTGGCCCATGTGATATAAGTAGAATTGTTGAGCAGGATGTCCAAAAGGACTCCTTAAAAGGAGCCAAACTACTGAGTATGGCTTTTTAAAATTTTTTCTTTTTCCTGCTGCTTTGAATGCAGCTGTGATTGCGAACAAAGCTGCTCTCTTGGGGCATGAGGTGATCTAGAAGATACAACCACCTTCAGTCAAAGTGCCTGAGGGAATGATAGGAGAAGCTGGGCTCTCTGATAAGATCACAGATCCAGTGAACAGGGGAGGATTGAAAGCCTTCAGATTCCTTTCATGTGAAAAGACAGACTTTTATATGTGTGAGCCTCTGTTAGCTTGAGTCTTCTGTTTCATGCAGCCAAACTTAACCCTAACTGCCACACACCGTCTACTTACATTTTATGATGCTCTCTCTAATCTCTTAGGTAATTGTATCCTCCCAGAAACCTATGGAGAGCTGAAGGGATTTTAGGAACATGGGATCCACTCTCCTCCTTTGGTAAAAGAGGACAAAGGCCAGAGAGCTGTGAGATGGCTGAGGCATGCGATTGTAAACCAAAAGGTGCCTGAGACTGATCTCAATCCATTTAAAAGTTAATTCTGCCAAGGTTAAGGACATGCTTGGAAGAAAATCACGGAACCACAGAAACAGTCTGTGGTCTGTGCCTTCCTCCCAAGATGATTTTGAGGACTTCAGTAGTTAAAGGGGAAGGATGGGCTGAAGAGGAAGGGTGGGCTGGAGGGAAGGGTGGGCTGGAGGGGAAGGGCGGGCTGGAGGGAAGGGTGGGCTGGAGCAAAAGGGAGGGCTGGAGGAAAAGGGTGGGCTGGAGGGGAAAGAGGGAGCCTGTGGTGTTCCTCAGGTTGCAAGAGAAAGAGAGCAGGTGGGGAACGGTCAGTTTGGTGAACATAGAGTGGCATCCTGTGGAGATATGTAACCCTTTATCTGTAGCTATCTGCTTAGGAACAAGAGGAAAGGCAGTTTCTTGCATGATTCAGCTTCCAGCTTAATGTTTTTTTTCCTTTTTGGCTGTGAATTGGGGTCCCGAGGCTTTATTTTTCCCTGCACACTATATTGTATCTGAAAATTGTTGTTTGGGACCTAAAGTTGTTAACTTACTCCAGCTACATCCCTTAGCTCAATTTCTATTTGGAGTGGCTTCTGGAAGGCTGGAATTGAAATCCACCAGTGCCCATTTCAAGGTGTTCCCAACTTTGCCTGGAGAAAAAGGAGCCCGGATACGCTTCCCTGTGGATGCAGGTCAGTCATCATAATGCACAGAAACAGCGTTGACCTCAGCCTGGAGCCATTGTCCTGAAAGGGGATTCTTCCCAGCTCGGGCCTGAGACTGATCCCTGAGAAGTGGCTGCTCCATCCCTGAACCCTTCCTGCTTGTGTCTCCTCACTTCCTAGTGATCACGGCATTCAGGCTCAGAATGCTGCAGGCCCATCCCATTGGAAGCTGCCGAGGTGCCTCCTGCCACACAGGACGCCCGGCACAGCAGCAGGATCAAGGGACCAGCAGGGAAAAGGCTGCAGTGATTTGGAGGAACAGCCTGAAAATCACCTGGAGCCTGGTGGCAGGTGGTCCCACCTCCTCCCCAATATTAGGTCCCAGAAAAAATGACAGTATGAGCAGCTCATGTCACCATTATTAGCAGAGTCTTTTTATTCTTTCCTTAATTTTTTGCCATTAAATTGAGCTCTATAGACTCATTTTCTTTTTCTTTTTTTTTTTTTCTTTTAGACAGAGTCTGGCTCTGTCACCCAGGCCGGGGTACAGTGACGGGATCTTAGCTCACTGCAAGCTCTGCCTCCCAGGTTCATGCCATTCTCCTGCCTGAGCCTCCCGAGTAGCTGGGACTACAGGCGCCCGCCACCATGCCGGCTAATTTTTTTGTATTTTTAGCAGAGATGGGGTTTCACCGTGTTAGCCAAGATGGTCTCGATCTCCTGGCCTCGTGATCCATCCTCCTCGGTCTCCCAAAGTGCTGGGATTACAGGCGTGAGCCACCCTGCCAGGCCTATAGGCCCATTCTCTGCTTTTAATGCCAATACATGAAATTCCAGAGCTGCTTTTGTAAAAGAAAGTTTCATTTTCATTATTTTATTATTTATTACATTAATTCTATTCTTTTATTCTGTTTTTTTGTTTTGTTTTTAGAAGAACTTCAGTGTGAGGGGGGCAATCCCTGCTGCCTTGTGGCTGCAAAAGGAGAGAGAAGGAGCCTCTCCAAAAAAGGGTTTCTTGAAAGTGCTGAGGCGAGATACTTACTTCAGAGGGTTCAGGACAAGGACACTCACTTTGTTCTGTGCGGTGTGGAGACGCGGGTGAGCGTTCCTCAGTGGCACCAACTGGTTCCCTCTTGTCCTCAGCTTCCAGTGCTCTGGGACATGTCATTTGGACAAAACACTTTTCCATGTCTTGCCATCCATTCCACGGGGGCAGGAGAAAAGGGTCTGGAGGCAGGAACATAAGGCCGATTCACCCTGACTTCGGAGAACTAAATCAAATGGAAATTCTTGGGCTATGACAGGAAATATCCTGTCCATTTCCACAGGGCGTACACCGAGCACACGGCTTTGTAATTTTACTTCATCCTCTTCATTTACATAGGGTGCACAGGAAGTAACCAATGGAAACCTCAAGAGGGGATTTAAACCCCAGAAACTTCAGTAACGGGCTCCCTGTGCTCAGGTGCTCCCACTCTGTGGAGTGTGCTTTCATTTTCCGTCAGTCTCTGCTTTTGCTGCTTGATTCTTTCCTTGCTCCGTTTTTGCGTTGTGTCCAGTTCTTGGTTCAAGGCTCCAAGAATCGGACACCTTCAACCAGTAACATTATCTTAATATATTGTTTTAAAACTGAATTCTGTTTTTCATTTGTTTACCTAGCTTTTAGAAAATGACAATAAAATGCAACTTGGAACTTACCACAGCTTAATACGAGGGTCACTATGAGCTACACAACAGGTTTGATGTTTAAAAGTTTGCAACGTTTTTTATTGCTCTTTCATTTACAAACTACAGTAAATATTTTATTTTTCATGTTTTATTATGAAATATATGACACATAAGAGTCTATAAAATTTGGGTGGGCACGGTGG
>NW_022292177.1:0-93 GCF_002776525.5 Piliocolobus tephrosceles
GTTGCAGTGAGCCGAGATCCCGCCACTGTACCCTAGCCTGACCACAGAGCAAGACTTTGTCTCAAAAAAAAAAAAAAAAAAAAAAAAAAAAAA
>NW_022292177.1:193-4024 GCF_002776525.5 Piliocolobus tephrosceles
AAAAAAAAAAAAAAAAAAAAAAAAAAAAAAAAAAAAAAAAGGAAGAGAAGTAGGAGCATATGACAGGGCAGTAACACAAGAATTTGGGCTTTAGACCAATATTGGCCTAAAGAATAATTTACCACTTAGGTTTACCATTACTTTAAAGTAGTTTGATGCATGTTGCATAAGTGTGAAGAAACCTGTGTAGCTGGAGCGTCAAATACATTCTTCAGCGAAGAGTATTTCTTTAAAATTCTAAAAGTGCTTTGATAGTCATCTTTAATATATTACCTCTTTTAGATGCCTTCACTTCTAACTTGATTAATTTTACTTTCGCTAACTTCCTTTCTTTATATTTTATTTAATTTCAAAAATATTTTATTTATTTCAAAAATAAATATGAAAGACAGGAAGTTAGGGAAAGTAAAATTACTTTCTTCTCTAGTCTTTCTTTTTTATTTTTAAAAGTTCTGGTTTCTCTACACATTAGTTATTTTCTTCAAATTTATTTAGATATATGTATTTACTGTTTGTGTTGGCAAATTTTTTGTTTTAGAATAGAAAACCATTAGAGGTAGAAATGACATACATAAGGTAGATTAGAGGTAGAAAGAATGTATAGGTATATTCTTTCAAAAAACATATATATATATATATATATTCTATCAAAACTTGAGCGTTTTTTGAACTCATTATTTACTATATGTGAATAAATTACTTCCTGAAAGAAAGCCAGGCACTTTGGAAAGCTAGAGTAGTTGTCAGCGTATTCAGGAAAACTTAGTTTTGTAAATAGTGAATTTAGTTCAAAATGCACAGATAATTGATACAGATAAAACTTAAATGTTAGCTTCAAATACAATCCATTAAAGTGTTATTACACTTACCAAATAAATAATTCTGGTCAAGAAGCACCTAAATTCCCATTTTGATGTCATTATTTTTATTATTTGCTGCTTGATCAGGATCTGACAGCAGAGATGTTTGCATAAGAATGCAACATCTAAATCTATGCCTCACAATACAGATTAGAATGTCACAAAGCCCAGGGCATATAGACAAATGTATCATAGATCCTTTACTGAGATGATGATGATGATAATGACGATAATGATGTACCTGACTATGGACACCATATTCTACAGCAAGTAAGTTCTATACAGTTTTTCCCCCAAGTATCCATTATTTTTTAATCCATCGGTTTCATACCAATTCACTGTACTTCTTATTGGATGATTAAATGACCATTTAATTTCCCTAGAATTTAGAATTTTAGAAGTGTTCAAGTGGCTACAAGATTCAGACATGCTACAGATGTCATATTTAGATTTTTAAGGCAGCTTAAATAATGTCTGTTCTGAAGCATTCTTAGCTAGAAAGAATGACAAAGAATAGGACTTTGGCTTATCAATTCACTTTAAACTCAGATATATTGCTTTCTCTCAAGGCTTATATGCACAAGGAAAAAACTAACAACTAATTATTGTTGCATATCTGAGAGTGTTAAAAGGAAGGCATGGAATAGTCACTTATAAAGACAATAGGAAAACAATGTAAACTACAGCAAGAAAGAACATTTTATCTTAGAGTTAAGAAAAAAAAAAAAAGCAAACAAACTGGTCATGGTGGCTTATGCCTGTAACCCCAGCACTGTGGAGGCTGAAGTGGGGCAGGGAATTGCTTGATTCCAGAGTTCGAGACTAGCCTGGGCAACACACTGAGATCCTCATATCTAGGAAAAAAAAAAAAAAAAAAAAAAACAGAAAAGCACAAGAACTTTTAGTAGTCAGAATATAAGTAGTGTATCATTTCGAGAAAAAAAAAAAAAAATGTTGCAGAGAAAATCCAAGAGAAAACTTAGTAACAAAATTAGACTGAATAATATCAAGTATAATCATGGAAACAAAGATGATATTAGCAACAGCCTGATGTGAAAAAGCTAATGGCCCCGATTCTGTGAAATTCCACTTAATTATTTGCACACATTGTAGATCATCAGTCATGCCGTCTAAGAATGAGCGGGTTTAGATCCCTGGAAGAAAGTGCTGTCTACATGTTTATAGGTGCACAGTAGGCAACCAAACTCATGAACTCACAAACTCACAAGGAAACTTCCACTCACAATCTTACAACGAAACTTACACTCACAAACTCACAAGAAAGTTGAATTCACAAACTCACAAGAAAGCTTTTAAAGAAAGCCAGCTCTTATACAACAGTTATTCCATTTAAACAGACATAACAGCAGATTAAATGAGTGTAACTTCTCTATTTTTCCTATGGACTCTTCTACAAAACAAATTTTGCATCTTAACTAGGAAGTGAATGATAATTTTACCTATAACTGATGCTGTTTTCACAAATATCAAATATGAGTAATTTCATTCATTCATTCAATAGATATCTATTTAGAACACTAACTGAAGGAGAGTTCCAGCCACTGGGGATACAGTCAGAAACAGAGACACCTTGTTTTAGTTCTTTGTATTATAGTTGGGAGGAGGCAGACAAAACATAAATTAATAAATTAGTAATAAATTAGCAAACAAGGCATACATCAAACTGCAGTAAGAGCAAAACAGAGAAGATAGAAACTAGTAAATATTTCTTTAGGGGCCATATCATGATTATACTATAGACTTCACATAAGTAGAAACATTGCCCTACTCATCCCCAGAGTATTAGCTAAGAGGATTTGGGGATGTGTGTGGGAAGGGAGGTGAGTATATAGAAAGCAACATTATTTTTTATACCATTGAACAGTATATGCAAAAAGTTGTGCATATTAGTGATTGTATAAACATAAGTATTGGATAGAGATTTTTCATATTTCTACATACATTTTCAAAACAAATCAAAAGTCATACTTTGTCAGCTGAAAAGACCCAGTATGGCACCTTACACAGGAAATCAGAAATAAATAAACAGACAAAAGTATTTTTATTTCCTCTGTCTGTTTAATGACACTCTCTTTCCCTACCTTTTACTAAACAAGACTATGCAGTCTTTTAGTCTCATAGCTTAATTACCTTAGGAACATCTTCCCTAACCACTTGGTGAGAGTTACATTTCTAAAATAGGTAAATACCTATTTTTGCATAGTGTTCTGATCATTACACTTTAAAATGTTTACTTCTCTTGTTCCCCAACCATTTACAATCTCTGCAAGAGCAGAGACTTTATCATCTTGTTTATAACAGTATTTTTAGTATTTAAAATTACCAGCACATGATAGGTGTTTAATGAATATTTGTTATATGAATAACTGAATGATGATTAAAAATAGACAACTTTGGTTAAGGTCAACTCTTCAACTACTCTGCATTGACTTCTGAGCAGCTTAACTTAGCTAAAGAAAAGCAAAGAAAAAAGACCTGCAGATTTTTCCCAATATAAATTCATTAATACTGACATACTATATTTAGTTCTTCCATTTTTCTACTGTCCTTAAATAATATTTTTAAATTTTATTCTGTTTTCAAATCTCTAACACCTTCTTTCCAGTCTCCACTCTGCACTCTTCCCTACTCATGTTGTTTTCTATTTCACGGAGACAATTGACTAAATCAGGAGAGAAATTCTACAAGCTACCACGAGCCTGCATCTTTGCCCAATACTTTCCCATTTTTCCTACTACTGCCCATGCACCTGCTGAGGCTGACTCCTCCACTTGAATGCCTAATATACTCATGAATATGTTCTAATAGTTCCCACCTCTGGCTCCCAAATTATTCGTTTTTGTTCCAAATTTGATATTTCTCTAAATTTGTTATTTTCCATCCAAGCTGCTAATGTCCTCTTCCAGAAAAAAAAAAAAAAAAAAAAAAAAAAAAAAAAAAAAAAAAAAAA
>NW_022292177.1:4124-15615 GCF_002776525.5 Piliocolobus tephrosceles
AAAAAAAAAAAAAAAAAAAAAAAAAAAAAAAAAAAAAGAAAAAAAAAGAAAAGAAAGAAAAGAAAAGAAACAAAAAGAAACAGAACAAAAACCTTGCTCTGGTTTCATTCTCCAGCTGTCACTCAATTTCCCTGAATATAGAGTTCATACAAGAGAACCATAGATGAATTTTAGAGTTTCATATACATGAATAAAAAATAAAGAAAAAAAACTTGATCTTTTTTTTCACTAACTGAAAATTCACATTTATTTCAATTATGCATTTCCATAATCTATCACAAACATATTAGGTCTAATCCTGATTTGACCACCAAATATTTTATGATGTTACACAACTGTAATAGGGCAAAATACCTTTTATAATCATTATTACTTTGAAATTAGAATAAGAACAAAACTTTCCTATAAAATTACTATTTAAAGTTAAGAACTTCATGCTTTAGAGTAAAGCTCATGAAAACATTGTTGATGTTCATTTTTTCAAATTGCTTTCCTCCCATTCCTTGGAATCTTTTTGAGTCAGGCTTTTGTACCCTGCAAAACAGCTTTGTCATCATCACTGATAACTCACGTTTGGTAAACTCGGTAATCAAATCTGAGTCTTCTTACTGGTGAAAGCATCTGTCACATTTCACTATTGTATCTTTAAAACGCTGTCTTCACTTCCAAGGTCACACTCTACTGCTTTTGTCCTACCTCACTGGTCACTTATTTTTAAATTTTCCTTGCAGGCTTATTTTCATAAACAGAACTACTTCATGTTAAAATATTCAAATTCTTAGCCCTTTACCCTCTTATTTTTAAAAAAACGTAAATCCTCCCTTGTGTGATCTCAGCTAGTTCCATACCTTCTACGTGTCTACCTCCTTAGGACCTTTCTCCTGAACAGCAGATTGCTATTATTGCTATTTCAAACTGCCTCCTCGATAGTGCAAAGCTGTCCAAAACTGAATCTGAATCTCTCTTCCCACCCCTTTTCCCATTACAACCTCCTCCCATGGTCCTATTCATGCTAGTCATGGTAATTCTGTTTTTTTTAACTGCTTGGCCAAAAAATCTCAGAATCATTCTTGTCTCTCATTTCACATTATTATTAAATTCGGAGAAGTCTACATTGAAACTATATTCTGTATCTGAATGTGCTTTTAATTACATTTATTAGTTGAAGGAACATGTAAACCAAAAATAAAATCCTAAGCACCCCAACCAACTGAATAGACCCCCCCCTCTCAGCCATGGGGATCCCCAGAAAACCTGAAAGAGTAGTTCAGGCTTTTTCCTTTTCAGAGGAATTGGGATGGGGGGGTCAGATGTGCCTCATTATACCCTCCTTCCTTTGGAGTTTAGACATAATTCATCAGAATTAACATTAAAACAAATCTTGACTGATAATGCAGACTCTGCAGGAATAAGGTACTAAATTCCAACCCAACTCTGCCAGATATCACATGACGGAGAGTAGGCCCTGAAGGACATCAAAGTATTTTACCTTAAACTATATTTCTTTGACATATTTTGAAATGGCCCTGCAAAGCTGTCTTTGTGATAAAAATTTACATTCTTTAGTTAATCTCCTTACATTAGTAAGTACTTTTCAGAGAGTCTGGCATCTCGAAGGTCTTATAAGAGACCTTCTTTTTTATTCTCTCTGATGCCTGCTCCTTGGAAGCTTTATCTACATAACAAGAATCTTGGCTTCCACAATCCCCCCTTACCTGAACACAAGCTGATTTCATCTCATTGAGTAGAGCAAAACTCATCCAAACAATTGCCATTCAGGAAATCTTAGAATCCTCCTAAGAAGCCCCCAACCCCCACTTCAAGATGTACTACTGCCTTTCTGGACCAAACCAGTGTATACCTTCCATATATTGACTTATGTCTTGACCTGTAACTTCTTTCTCCCTAAAATGTATCATATCATTGTCTAAATGTATAATCCTTTGTACAATGTATGCAACATACATAAAACCACCTTGGGCACATATTGTTCAGGACCTGCTGAGGTTGTGTCATGGGCAAAATAAACTTCTAAACTGATTGAGACCTGTCTCAGATACATTTTTGTTTTACAAATAGCATAAAATATTTATATCTCAATTTTTATTTTATTAAAGATAGGCATAATATTTAATCCTATTTGACTACATTTATTACAGTTTATAAAAACACTAATTTTAAACAAAGATAGTTGTATAATCAACTAGAATTTTTTTTTAATGCACATGGTAAGGATTCAGTCAGTCTGGGCAAGACTATATTCAATTGATCAAGAAATATGACATTTATAAATTAGTAACTTTGTTAAAACTGCCATTTACCTAATATAATTTCACTTCAGATGATCTTAAACTACTCTGAGGCACTAAACAAGTATTTTTCTTTGTCCTTTATTGAGTAGTTGTTTTTAGTTCTAAATAAACTTTTTCGAAAACAAGTAATGTTTACTGTATCTTACTACTACACAGAACATATTAACCACAGACTGATTTTGACCTTTCATATCATTTTATAGCATAATTTTTTAGAAAAACATTAAATGACATCTAGCAAATTGCCCTGTCTGTTTAATTGGACAGAGTGAAAATGTCATCACTTGTTTCCAGCATTCAACATAAAATGACAATAATTCTATTTGTTGTTTCTGTTTGATAATGAAAGATTACCACATTTGCACAGTGTTAGATATCTTAATTTATATTACACAAGGACATATTTTCAAAATATTAAAATATTTTTTATAAAATTTTTAAATACTTTTGAAATAAAATGTTATTTTTGTAAATGTTTATTATATAACATTACACTAATTGCACTTTTTTGGAAACATCTCAAGGATGTTATTCATATAAAGACCCAAAACACCTTCACACATCCACAAAGTACATATACCAGGAAAATTTCAAAAGTAACATAAAACCTAAATTTAATTTTTTAATTCAATTTAATTAGATCTTTATAGTCTGATAATTTTTGTTCTTCTAACACTAAGCTTTCTTTTAAATATAAATGCCCCCTGAAAGGATATTATATTTGGTCAGACATTTTATTGTCAATCATTTGTTATTGATTTCCTCCATATCAACAGAGAAAGTGAAGAAATGCATTAATGATGCTATTGTAAGGGGAAGAAGTAAAAGAAGGTGATAAGAGAATACAAAAGGCAGGCACTGGCCTGCAGGCTGTTATTCAAATTTTTGCTTCTATCTAGTAAAAGCTAAAAATTAAGCTTCATTTCTATATATTAGTGGCAACTTAAGGAAAAGTACCTTAGAAGCTTGCTGATGGTAAAAGTTCTTACCACCAATTTTGGAAGCATTTGCACACATGTTTCACACTGTAAATCGTATATAAATCCTGAGGTCACTTCAGGTTAATAATGAAAATGTTCCATTTATTATAGGTTTTGACTTCTACCTTTAGAGCAGTTTTAAAATAATAAATTTATTATTAAAACAAATAAATCTTTATGTGAAATATACACAAATATGAGTATAAAGTTATCTTGGTCACTTTCTCACAAGAAATCAACTTTTTCTTATCTCTTAAATTTTTACTGTAAAATCAATGTCAAGGTCATTCCACAATTGTAATAATTAAAGTTGCTGCTAATCATCTGGCAGAATATTGAATTTCTATATTTTGTCTTCTTACACAAACAATGGTCAGAGTCATCTTTCTTCAAACAAACCTCTGGGTGAGCTATTATGATTGTGGTAGAAACCTGCATTGTCTTACTAATGTAACCATTCTGCATCTAGCTATATTTTTCATTATATGAGCTTAACGATAGTTAAAAATTCATGTCTCTGGACTCTAAGCTTTACAATTTCTTTTGGGAGAAGTTACCTGCATAACGATTAGTCAACAAAAAGCTAATTAATTGATAAAGTTTGCTTTTGAGGATTCATTGATAAAGGAAGGTGGAAAAACATGACAAACGTAAAGAATATGTAATAAGATCAAAAGCAGTTAAAAATCAAGTAAAATTCTTAAGGATGACCTGTTCTTGGTAGATTTTGTTAACCAGATAGAATGTGAAGCTGACTTTGAATATATACTATGGAGTTAGAAGTAGCAACAGATGGGTTGTAGTTATCAGGTGGGGAGATGATCAAAAGTTCTGTCTAATTGTCATAAAAAGTGTTATATAGAAGAGTATGTCAGAGGAGTTTAACCCACAGTGACTCCACCTTGAATTGGGGAGGGGTAAAATAAGGCTGAGACCTACTAGGCTACATTCCCAGGAGAATGAAGGATGAGATAGGAGGTAGGTAAGTCACAGGAGGAAAGAGGAGGTAGGCACAAGATACAGGTCATAAAGACCTTGTTGATAAAACAGCTTGCAGTAAAAAAGCCAGCCAAAACCCAACCAAACCAAGATGGTGATGAAAGTGACCTCTGTTTGTCCTCACTGCTCATTATATGCTAATTATAATGCATTAGCATGCTAAAATACACTCCCAATCAATATCATGAGTTTACAAATTCCATGGAAATATCAAGAGATTACTATATATGTTCTAAAATGGGGAGTAACCCTCAGTACCAGTAATTGCTCACCCATTTCCCAGAAAACTCATGAATAATCCACCACTTATTTAGCATGTAATTAAGAAGTAACAATAACTATAAGCAGTTGAACAGCCCATGCTACTTCTCTGCCTACGCAGTAGTCATTCTTTATTCCTTTACTTTCTTAAGAAACTTGCTGTCACTTTACTCTATGGACTAGTGCCAAATTCTTTCTTGTATGAGATACAGGAACCCTGTTGTGGAATCTGGATAAGGACCCCTTTTTGGTAACAAGTAGATATAAAGAAAGAAAATAGATAAATTGCATGTCACCAAGTTGTGGTGTACAGATTGCTTCTTCACACAGGAAGGGAACATAGTATCTGATAGGTTGTTTTTTTGATATCCCCCTCTTCTCCTACCCTCCAACCTCAAGTAGGCCTTGGTGTCTACTATTACCTTCTTTGTGTCCATGTGTACCCATTGTTTACCTCACACTTGTAAGTGAGAACATGCAGTATTTGTTTTTCTGTTAATGCATTAATTCACTTAAGATAATGGCTTCCAGTTTCATCCATGTTGCCAAATATATGATTTTATTCTTCTCTATGGCTATGTAATATTCCACGGTGTATATGTACTACATTTTCTTTATCCAGTCCACTGTTGATAGGCATCTAGGTTGATTCCATGTCTTTGCTATTGTGGAGTGTTGCAGCAAAAATATGCATGCATGTGTCTTTTTAGTAAAAAGACTTATATTCCTTTGGGAATACCAGTGATGGGATTATTGAGTTAAATGGTAATTCTGTTTTAAGTTTTTTGAGAAATTTCCAATCTGCTTTCCATAGTGGCTGAACTAATTTACATTTCTTCTAGCAGTACATAAGTGCTCCCTTTTCTCCACAACCTTGCCAGCCTCTGTTATTTTTAGGCATTTTAGTAATAGTCATTCTGACTGATGTGAGATGATAGCTCATTTTGTTTCTGATTTGCATTTCTCTAATAAATAATGATTTTGAGCGTTTTTCATATGCTTCTTGGTCACATGTACATCTTCTTTTGAAAAGTGTTTGTGTCTTTTGCACAATTTTTAATGGGATTGTTCTTTTTTTAGCTTGTTAATTTGTTTATGTTCCTTACAGTTTTTGAATTTCAGACCTTTGTCAAATGCATAGTTTGCAAAAATTTTCTTCCATTCAGTAGGTTGTCTGTTTATTCTGTTGATGGTTTCTTTTGCTGTGCAGATTCTCTTTAGTTTAATGAGGTCTCACTTGTCTATTTCTTTTTTTGTTGTAATTACTGTCGGAGTCTTTTTCATAAAAGCTTTACTAAAACTAAGCCCAGAATGTTATTTCCCAGTCTTTCTTTTAGGGTTTTTATATTCCTTCATATTCCTTTGCCTAGTGCTTGTTTTTGCTGACTTTCTCAACATTAGATAGCTGTAGGATGTGGCTTGATTTCTCTGTTCTCCAACCTGTTCCATGGGTCTGTGTGTCTTGTGTGTGTGCCTGTACCATGTTGCTTTGGTTTCTGAGGACATGTGATATAGTTTGAAGTCAGGTGATGCCTCCAGCTGTATTTTTTTTTTTTTTTTTTTACTTATTATTATTTTGGAAATTTGGACTTTGTTTTGGTTCCATATGAATTTTATAATTTTTTTCTAATTCTGTGATAAATGGTGTTGGTAGTTTGATAGTAATAGCATTGAATCTGGTAGTTGCTTTGGGCAGTGTGACCATTTTAACAATGTTGATTCTTCCTATACATGTACGTGGATGGTTTTTCATTTATTTTTGTCACCTCTGATTTATTTCAGCAGTGTTTTGTAATTCTCGTTGTAGAGATCTTTCACCTACCTAGTTAGCCTTATCTCTAGATATTATATTCTTTCTGTGGCTATTGTAAATAGGATTCTGTTCTTGATTTGGCTCTCAGTTTGGATATTATTGGTTTATATAAATATTCCTGGTAGTTGCACATTGATTTTGTATCTTAAAACTTTGTTGAGGCTATCAGATTAAGAGGCGTTTTCTAGGTATAGAATCATATTGTATGCAAAGAGAGAAGTTTGACTTCCTCTCATTCTATTTGAATGCCTTTTCTTTCTTTCTTTTTCTTGCCTAATTTTTTCTGGCTAGGACTTCCGATAGTGTGTTGAATAGGAATGGTGAGAATAGACATCATTGTCTTGTTCAAGTTCTCAAGGGGAATGCTTCCAGCTTGAAGCTGGCTGTTTGAAGCTGATTTGTAATAAATAGCTCTTATTATTTTGATGTATGTTTCTTTGATGTCTGTGAGATATTTTCTTTACCTAAGCTATTATGTAAAGATAATGATGTTCTAGAGATATTATTTGGACTATATTTTTTCAATAGTAATGACTAAAGTTTATTGAAATTTATTGTGGGCTAGATATATTAGTCTCATTCATTTGTTATCTCAATTCATTTTTAAATTTTGTGATAAACATATGAGCTAAGTATGGTTAATACTAACATTCCTCTGGAAAAGAAAAATCTGAACATCAGGAAGTTTAAGTATTTTTAAAACCACATAGCTGATAGAAAACCAGGCTGAAAACTAAACCAAGACATTTTGTCTCCAGAACCTGTGTTGTCTCCTACATTATAGTGCCCCAAGATTCACTGATTAAGTTGTAGGCATTCAGAAAAATAACAACTAATATAATCTAACTGAATTCCAAAATGTCACTAGTATTATTACCCCATTTTTAAAACACATCTAAACATTTTTTGGAACGTTACATGCCCACTGACTCAAATGATAATCTCCTTTGGCAACTCCCTCACAGATCCACCCAGGATAAATACTTTGCATCCTTCTATCCAATCAAGTTGACACTCAGTATCACAATGGGAGACTGAGAGTTAGACATCTTTAAAAGTCTGAACAGAAATGTTTATTATCTATTCTCTCTCAGAGAGGTTTCATCTATATAGCAATACAATCTTTGCTAGCCAAGCTTCTCTCTCTCTCTTAAACTGTCTTGCCACTCAACCTGATTTACCTGTTTCCGGTCATGCTCCAAGTCTGCATTCCTCACTTTGGCCTCAGGATAGTAGATGCGTTTCTGTAACCCATTGGTAACTTAGGTCTTCGTTCTGAAAACTGCTGTGTGTACATGTTAAATACATTTGTATGCCTTTTCTCATATTAATCAATCCAACACATGTCAGTGATTTTTAGTGAATCTTTAGTGGACCAAGAACCCTATAGCTCCCCCACATTATCTTCACTAGAGCTAAGAAAACCTGAACACAGGAGCAAAGTGTGAAATTTCTTTGGTTCACAAGATCAGCAAAAATGCAGTTGAGTTGTAAGGAGGTTGATTCTCTGTGACTGTCACACACTTCCCACAAAGATATTTTGATGTCACACATTAAAAGTCCTCTGGATTCCCAATTTGTATACTGAAAAAATGTGAGCTGGAGGACTGACATTGGCTTCCTTGCCATCCTGGATCTCTCTGTGAAAGACTAACTCCTGGTTGAGCCCTCAGGGAACACTACAAATACTGGCAGTGCTGGACCACCTGAGACCAGCTAGGAATAAAGAGGATGGTAGGATTAGTGGTATTCAGCCCAAAGAAGTTGGCAGTAGATCTCCATTTCTGTCAGAGGTGTCCCACCAAAGAGTCTGTATAGGGGCACCATGTCACAAGATGCATGGTTCATAGTTCTCAGTGACTTGAGTGCACAGTTGGCTCTCCCACAACTGGAGACAGCCAGTCTCAATGGTTCATAGTTCTCAATGACTTGAGTTTGCTCTCCAAGGAGGCTCTCTGTGGATCAGCCGCAGAATCATAACAACTCATGTCTTACCTGGACTAAGGTCACCCTCAAGTACTAAAAAGACATGCAACTGTTAGTCCCCTCAGAATTTCTAAAAAAGCCCACCAAAACAGAATGGTAACTGAAAGTCCCAGACCACAAAGACTGGAATAAATAACTCATTCATCAATCAAGAGACATAAAGTGGTTAAACAGATAAAAAACCAGATAAGGGCATGTATAAACCAAAAGTAATTAATGAAATAAGATATTCCATGTGATAGAAATCAAAAGATAGCAGTAGTAGTTATATTTTTATCAGATAAATTTAGTTAAGTTAAAACTTAGAAAAAAAGACAAACAAGGCCATATATAACAAAAAGATACTCAATACAACAAGAAGAAAACAATCATAAATATATATATACATCCAACATCAGAACACCTAAATATATAAAGCAAACACTAGTATATCAAAGGGAGAGATAGACAACAATAATAATAGGGTATTTAAACACCCAACTTTCAGCAATAAACTGATTATCCTGACAGAAAATTAACAGAAAACTTTGAATTTAAAAGGCACTCTAGACTGAATGGACTTAGCAGATATTTGCAGAACATTCCATTCAATAGCTTCAGAATTTACATTTTTCTAGAATACACTTGGATGACTATACAGAACTTATTATATATTAGGCCACAATAAGTCTTGGAAAATTTTAAAACATCAAAATAATATCAATTATCTTTTCTAACCATAATGAAATAAAACTAGAAATTAACAGCAGGAAAAATTTTAGAAATTGTACAAATACATGTAAAATAAACAACTGGTTTCTAAACATCCACTGAGACAATGGAGAAATTGGAAGATAAATTAAAATTTTCTTGAGATAAATAAAAACATAAACACAACAACCCAAAAATTCTGACATAAAATAAAATAAGTCCGTAAAGGGAATTTTATAGCAACAAATGACTACATCAAAAACAAGAAATATTACAAATGAACAATCTAATGTTATACTTCAAGGAACTGGAAAAAAAAGCAAGAAAAAACTAAATACAAAATTAATAGAAGGAAATAAATAACAAAGATTAGAGCACAAATAAACTACAGAACAAAAAAATAAAAGATTAAAAAATGGCTTTTTTTAAAAATAAAAACAAAGTTGGTAAAACTTTAGCTAAATTAGCTAAGAAAAAAGAAAGAAGACTCAAATAAATGAAATAAAAAATCAAAAGGGAGACATTACACCTGATGCCACAAAAATATAAAGATTCATAAGAAACTACTGTGAACAATTATACACCAACAAGCTGTATTTCTTAGAAAAAATGAATAAATTTCTACACATATGTAACCTACTGAGACTAACTCAATAAGAAATAGAAAATCTGTGGGAACCAGCAATGAGTACTGAGATTGAGGCAGTAATTAAAATTTTCTCATCAAGCCAAGTCCAGGACCTGATGGCTTCACTGCTGAAGTCTGAAAAACTTTTAAAGAGCTATTACTAATACTTTGTAAGCTATTCCAAAAACTAAAAAGGAGGAGTCTTCCACATTTATTCTATAATGCCAATATTACCTAGATACCAAAACCAGACAAAGACACAACAAAAACAACAACAACAAAGAATAGTGCATACACATAGATTTCCATAATAAATACAGATGCAAAATCCTCAACAAAATGCTAGCAATTCAAATTAAACATCATGTTTAAAAGATCATTCACTGTGATTAAGTGGGATTTTTCCTAGAGATGCAAGGAAGGTTTAACATACACATATCAGTAAATGTGATATACTATAAATGAAGGGCAACTATTATATGATCATTTTAATGGACACAGAAAAAGCATAGACAAAATTTAACACATTTTAATGATTAAAACTTGTAACACATTTGGTATAATAAGAAATGTCCTCAACATAATAAATAACATATATGATAAGCCCAGAGCCTACATCATACTGAAGGGGGAAAGTTGAAAGCTTTTTCCTGTAAGACCTGGAGCAAAATTTAGGATCCCACTTCTACCATTGCTATTCAGTATAATACTGGAAGTCCTAGTCAGAGCAATTAGGCAAGAAAAAGAAGTGACACCCAAATTGAAAATAAAAAAGTAATAAAATGCCTGTTTGCAGATGACATAATCTTATATATAAAAATCCCTAAAGACTCCATAAAAAACTGTTAGAACTAATAAACAAATACAATAAAGATGACACAAAATCAACATGCAAAAATCAGTAGCATTTTTATACACCAATAACAAACTATCTGAAAAGAAATGAGGAAACTAATTTTATTTGTAATAGCTACAAAAGTAATAAAATACATGAAATAAATTTAACCAAGGAAAGGAAGCTATGAAGGAATAAATTTAACAAAGAAAAAACTATAAAACATTGTTGAAGTAAATAGAAAAAGACACAAATGAATGGAAATATATCTCATGTTCATGGATTGAAAAAGTTAATACTGTTAAAATATTCACACTACCTAAAGTGATCTGCAGATTCAATGCAATTCTTATCAGAATGGTAATATTATGTAAATAGAAAAAAGCTACATTAGTTTAATTTAATATTAAATTATGTAATTTTAATATTACAAAAATCGAAAAAGTGTAAAAATTTTAGAAAACCACAATAGAACTCAAATAGCCAAAGCAATCTTAAGCAGAAATAACAAAGATAAAGCCATTATATTACCTGATTTCAAAATATACTAGAAAGCTATAGTAGCCCAAAAGCATGGTATTGGCATAAAAACAGACACATAGTGATCTCATTGTTCAGTTCCCACCTATGAGTGAGAACATGTGGTGTTTGGTTTTCTATTCTTGTGATAGTTTGCTAAGAATGATGGTTTCCAGCTGCATCCATGTCCCTACAAAGGATGCAAACTCATCCTTTTTTATGGCTGCATAGTATTCCATGGTGTATATGTGCCACATTTTCTTAATCCAGTCTGTCACAGATGGACATTTGGGTTGATTCCAAGTCTTTGCTATTGTGAATAGTGCCGCAATAAAGGGAGCATCACACATTGGGGCCTATCATGGGGAGGGGGGAGGGGAGAGGGATTGCATTGGGAGTTATACCTGATATAAATGACGAATTGATGGGTACTGACGAGTTGATGGGTGCAGCACACCATCATGGCAC
>NW_022292178.1:0-11055 GCF_002776525.5 Piliocolobus tephrosceles
CCGTCTCGGCCTCCCAAAGTGCTGGGATTACAGGCTTGAGCCACTGCGCCCGGCCTCCCCATTGGGATTTCATACCCCCAATATCAGGGTATTTCAAGTGCTGCTGCAGGGTGTGAGGAGGACTTGCATCCTCAAGTTATCAGTGATGGCTTCTAGTCTTTTCCTAACTTCTAGTTTTAGGTGATAGTGTCTCTGGTTAAGGAAGGAGGTGGGATCCTTAAAGTGGATTCAGTGTGGTGGTTGTGGCTCAATTTTCCCTTGAGTTGCCCAAACTTCTGAGTTAATATCAGTCTCCACTAGGGGGAGAGAAAGAGTATCCTGAAATGATAAAGATGTTGGTTTTGATACAAATCAAGATATCACTGCCCAACGGAGAAGTTGGGATTTTAGACATGATTAAAAAGACATGAGTAAACAAGAGGTCTCCACAGCTACAACTAAGGGGTTGGAAAAAATATTGGATTAAAAGCTCTCCTGAGATGCCTCTCATGGTTATGCTAAGAAAGGAGGGAGTCCCTGATTGGAAAGGAGAACAGAAAGGCCCACTCCAGTGTCCAGGATGAGATTCAGTTTACTCCCTTTGACTTTCAGAATCACCTAGGGCTCCTGGATGTTAGTGGTTGTCTGGACCACTGGAGCCAGGGAGAAGAGTCCTGGGACCTATCAGTCCTTCTGGGCCATTTGTGGGGGACTGGCTCTGGACCCAGATGGACCCAGTGACCTGTGTCTCCTGGACAGTCCCCATTACAAATTGGATAGGGTCAAGGTGGCTTCTTCATGTTGCCTGGGCAGTCCTTCCTGAAGTGCCCTGGCTTGCCACTTTTGTAGCAGTGAATATGTGCATCTTGGGAACTCTGGTGTTTGTGAGCCTGCAAGGCAGCTATTCGAGCCTCTGCCTTTTTCTTGTGTTCCTTTTCTTTTTTTTGGACTTCCTCTGGATCCCTATTGTAAAAGGCTGATGTGGCCACATTCAGGAGGTTCTCTAAAGTACTGTCTGGTCCTAAAGCCTGTTTTTGCAACTTCTTCTTGATGTAGGAGTAGTAAGTTTACCATGCTTGAGTGATAAATGTATTCTTTAGGATTAGTTGTACCTTGATTGAATCAGGATATAATGTGCAAAGAAATATGAGGCATGATTTCTCCAGAGTCTCAGGGTCAAAGGAGTCCCAGTGATTCAGGCTACACTCTAGAGGAGTGCAGACTGAGGATGATTGGTTACCCATATGGAATAGAGGCTAGAGGAAGAAAAAAGCATTTTTTTGTTTGTTTCTTTTTTCTCTCTCCAGAGTCTGAGGCTCAAAGTGGTCCCAGTGATTCAGGATACACTCAAGAGGAGTGCAAGCTGAAGATGTTTGGTTAACCATCTGGAAAGAGGGAAAAAGCATCCCTTTGCTCTTTCTCTTTCTGAGGTACATGAGGGAGAAAAAAAGCATCCGCTTCCTCCTTCTGACCTTGTATCCCTGAATTCTGATGACCTTTGCAGGTGCCAACCATGGGGGCAAGTGTGACTTTCACCCCTGAAGCAGGGTGGCATAGCTGTCATACATATTTGCACTCACCTACCTGAGTCCCTTGGGTCTAGTTTTCCCTTCCAGGGCTTCAACTTGAAGTGTTGAAACACTTTCAGGAAAGTGTTTGAAATCATTAAATTAAATCCAAGATGACCCTCACCAAATTGCAGCCAGCAATCAGTGGGGCAGCCCCTCTGTTGCTTCCCTATCATAAGCAGGTGAAGCTGTAAGACCAGGTCCTCCTCAAACAAGGGAGAGAAAGGGAGTCCCTGGAATTCAGGACCTGGCCTATCAAGATGTCCCCCAAGAGGAAAAAAAAATCAATAGAAAATCTCTCTGTATTTACAGGACTTTATTGACTCCTGACATGGTGGGTGAAAGAAAACAAAACAACTAAAGTGCAGGAGAGGGGAAGGATCCTGAGGGGAAAAGCCTCTTGCCCAATGCAAATGGGTTCCTTCAAGGGGAAAGAAAACTCTGAATTGTTACATCCTCCTTGCTTCTAAGAATAGGCAGACACCACATTGTTCTGATTTACACTCCTGATGACTAAGCCAAATGCTTATTTCACCCAGTAATATTATTTCTGTGATCTCCAATGACACCCTTAACATTGTATGGATAGAAAATGGCGGCCTTGGAAGAAATAAATAAAGAGTGATTGGAAAGACTGGGTGTTCTATTATGGTCAGGGTCTGCAGTTAGTTGAAGGGCCTTTACATAACACTGAGGTGTAGCCTCGGCCAGACACTCTCGGTTGCCCCGGGAGCTCCTTCTGATCTCACATGATGGTTAGACCTCCATGAAAGAAAACTGAATTGGAACAAAGCCAACATTCCCAATACCCGAGTGTGATGGAAGATTGCATTGTCCTTACCAGCAAACCTGTCCTCTGTGTCTTAAGTCCAGCAGCCACTCTAGTCACTTTTAACTGGATGACAGAGGCCCATGTTTTTCTTTCATTTTGGCTATTGCGGAGTTTAGGGACTTTGAAAAAAGAACAGAAAGCAGCAAGTCCGCTTTTACTCACATTTTTGCAGATCCCAGATGAACCCATAAAAACTGTCACAGGATCCCTGGGCTGTTGTTCATCCAGCTAGAAGCCACTGTGACTGGTGGTGCCTTCACCTACATTTTGCTTGGGCCCACTGGACTCATTGTACCCACTCAGCCTGGCAAGCTGTTCCCAGTTCATGCTACTAGCCCAGATCCCATACCTGCCAACAGTGCAACGAGGGATGTGTGAGTGAGCCAGCACAGGGTCCAACCACTGCACACAGCCAGGAACACCAGTTACTGCAACAGGGTGGGCAGTACCAGGCACTAGTACAGGCACCGGCTCTGTGTGAGGCTGCAGCTTGACCAGGCCTACCACAAGCAGTTTCCACTGTGGGCTCTAGGGAACAAGTTGGTGCCTGGAAGCTGGGAGATGCCAGAAACTGCGGAGCCTCCATGAGGACATCACTGTCCTGGCTCAGAAAGCCCTTAGGTCTTCAGTCCCCAAAGGGCTGCAGCTCTTCTCTCCTCACTGCTTGCTGTTGAGTGGCAGTACAGCTCTCAGAAGACCCTAAGTCAGTATTCCTACTCTGGCCAGCTCCATGGAGCCTGTTGTTCCTGCAGTGCTTTCCCCACTGCAGACTGTGTCTTGGCAGTGGTCACTCCAGATGGGCTGCTGCTGCAATCAAAATGTCTACTCAGATGCTTCATCATTTTTTGTCCTCAGATTACTATTTTTTTCCTATTGAGTTAATTGAGTTACTTGTATTCTAGTTACTGTTGATTGGTCACAATGTGGCCAGTGGGTGGGTGTGTTTCAGTCTTGTTTGTGTTACAGCTCTTTTAGTTCTGCCATTTGGCAGGTCCCAAGTCATTGTCCCACATCTAGGAAGAATGAAGTATGTGGACAACCAGAGGGTAAGATGAAGAGGTGCTTTATTGATCAACAGTACAGCTCTCAGGAGGCCCTAGGTCAGCAGCTTCTGTCCACAGGCAGGTTGTCCTGACATCTGCAGCCCTCAGCAGAGAGGAGACCTAGAGTGGGTAGCTCCTATTCACAGGCCAGTAATCCTGATGTCTGCCCAAGTCTGGCTGAGTCCAGGGATTTTACGGGCTTCAAAAGGGATAAAGTGCACATTCATTGGTCCCTGGCTGACCATGGGCGGCCCTGGAAAAAGCACCGTAAGTTCTCACTCCGGGCCACAGACTCCACCAGGAACTGATAGCCCAGCCCCATGGTTCAGGCTGTCCCTGGCTTGGTGGTGAGGCATCATTAGGGACATGCCCCTATATGCCCAGGAGCCTGTCTGCCTCCTGCCATTATCAACTTGCCATCAATGGTGCCCATGGCACCCAGGCTGCTTGTGCTGAGTGCACCTGCAGGCCCATACTGAGATGCCTTTAGTCCCCACTCGGCTTCCCTCCCTTGCTCACTGGTGTGAGAAGTCCAGAAGGTTCTGAGATAGCAGGGGTCTGGTGTGTCAGTGCTGCCCTGAGCATGCACACACCTGCCCAGGTCACAACAGCACCGAGGCTCATCCTCAATTGTACTCCAAAATTGGAGCAGGCACTGGGAGCAGGGAGGGGCCAGGCAGCAGAAGCAGACATCTCCAAACCTATGGGGGTAGGGAGCTTCCTAGGCCCCTGAGATCACAGAGATGCCCAGGTCCACAGCCATAGCTAGGTGGCTGCAGCTGTGCCCAGGAAATCAGGACTCCCACCGCACAACTCAGAAGTAGGTGGGGCTCCTGCCTGATTCCAGTTTCTATCAGCTCTATGGAGCATGTTGCCACTGCAGTGCCTACCCTGCTGCAGCCAGTGTCTTCACAGAGGCCACTCCAGATGGACCACTGCAGCCATCAAAATGTCTATTCAGGTCCTTCACGATTGTTTTGTCATCAGATTATTTTTCTTCCTATTGAGTAGTTTGTATTATTTATATATTCTGGTTACTAATTCCTGGTTAGATGGATAGTTTGAAAATATTTTCTTCCATTCAGTAGTCTGTCTTTATGTTTTGTTGAATGTTTCCTATGCAGGAGTTTTTTACCTTATAAATTCCATCTGTTTATTTTTGATTTTGTTGACTGTGCTTCTGAGGTCTTACCCCAAAAATTGTTTCCAAGACCAATGTCTTATAGCATTTCCCCAATGTTATCTTTCAGTAGTTTCACAGTTTAAGGTCTTAAATTTACATCTTTAAATTTTTTTTGGTTGATTTTTGTGTATAGTCAGAGATGAGGATCCAATTTTATTATTTTGCCTATGGATACCCCGTTTTTGCAGCATCATTTTATAAAGAATCTGTCTTTTCCTGCACTAGAAACATACAATACAATGAGTTAGGAACAAGTGTGGATTTACTGTTGGATTCTCTATCCTGTTCCATTGATCAAAATGTCTCTTTTTATGTCAGTACCATGCTGCTTTAGTTACTACAGCTTTGTGGAATATTTGTGGAATATTTGTCTCTTTGAATTTTTTTCATTAGTGTTTCGGTTTTTCTTATGGAGATTTTCACTTCTTTGGTTAAATTTATGCCAGTTTTTTTGTAGCTATTATAAATGGGATTTCTTCCTTGATTTCTTTTAATATTGATCACTGTTAGTTTATAGAAACATGAGTAATTTTTGTATGTTGATTTTGTATCCTGCTACTTTACTAAACTAATTTTCTGGTTCTAAGAATTTTGTGGTGAAATCCAGTTTATTCTAAATATAAGATCATGACATCTACAAATAAGGATACTTGGACTTCCTCCTTTCCAGTGTGGATACCTTCTATTTTTTCATCTAATTTCTCTTAGTAGGACTTCTAGAACTATGTTAAATAGAAGTGGTGAAAATGAGAATCCTCATTTTGTTCCAGAGCTTAGTGAAAAATCTTTTAATTTTTTCCTGCTTAGTATGATATTAGTAATGGTTTTGTCATATATAGCCTTTACTGTGTTAAGGTATGTTTTTTCTATACCCAAATTTTTGATAGTTTTCATCATGATGGGATATTAAATTCTATTGAATGGTTTTTTAGCCTCTATTGAAATGATCATATGGCTTTATCCTCAATTCTGTTGATCTGTCACAATTATTGATGTAATATGTTGAACCATGTTTACATCCCTGAGATGAATCTTACTTGATTATAATGAGTGATTTTTTAATGTATTGTTGAATTCAGTTTGCTAGTAATGTGTTGAGTAATTTTGCATCTATGTTCATCAGGGTTATTATTGGACTGCAGTTTTCTTTCTTTGTTGTGTCCTTATTGGCTTTTGATACCAGGATAGTGCTGACCTTGTATAAGATTGGAATTATATTCTCCTATTTAATTTTTTGAAATTGTTTGAGTAGAATTGGTATTATTTCTTCTTGAAATGTTTAATAAAATTCCTTAGTGAAGACATTTGGTCCTGGGCTTTCATTTATCAGATTTTTTAAATTACAGCTTTGATCTCATTGCTTATTATTGATCTATTTAGATTTTCTATTTATTTAAGATTCAATCTTGGTAGGCTGTATGTGTCCAGGAATTTATCTATTTATTCTAGGTTTTCCAGTTTCTTGGTGTATGGGTGCTCGTATTAGTCTCTACAAAAATACCAAATGATCCCTTTCTATTTCTGTATCAGTTATAATGTTTCTTTTTTTCACTGATTTTATTTGGGTCTTATTTTTCTTAGTCTATTTTATCAGTTTGTCCATCAATTTTTTTACCTTTTAAAAAAATAACTGCCCAGTCATGGTGGCTCATGCCTGAAATCTCAGCACTTTGGGAGGTGAAGGCAGGAAGATCACTTGAAGTCAGGAGTTTGAGACAAACCTGGCCTAATGGTGAAACCCTGTCTCTACTAAAAGTACAAAAATTAGCCAATGTGGTGGTGTACCTATAGTCCCAGCCACTCAGGAGGTTGAGGCAGGAGAATTGTTTGAACCTGGGAGGCAGAGGTTACAGTGAGCTGATATTGGGACTTTGCACTCCAATCTGGGCAACAGAGTGAGACTCCATCTTTCTCTCTCTCTCTCTCTCTCTCTCTCACACACACACACACACACACAACCTTTTTTATTTTGTTGGTATTTTGTATTTTTGTCTCAATTTCATTTATTTATGTTCTGATTTTTATTATTTATTTTCTTCTACTGATTTCGGGTTTGGTTTATTCTTGCTTTTCTATTACCATGGGTTACATTATTAGGTTATTTTTAGTCTTTCTCTTTTTTTGAGGTAGGCATTTACTGCTATAAACTTCCCTCTTAGCGCTGCTTTTGCTGTGCTACATGTATTCTGAATGCATTGTGTTTTTATTTTCATTAGTTTAAAGAATGTTTTAATTTTCTTCTTAATATCTTCATTGGTCCATTGTTCATTTAGGAGCATGTCATTTAATTTCCATGCATTTTTACAGTCTCATGAGGATGCTAAGGTTGATGTGGTTTTCTGGCCCAAATGTACCTGGGGATGTCCCAGGGAGGCTACTGGGGCTTTATGAGAATGCTGGTCAGAGACTTGAGTCCAGAATACTGTCCCAGTTGCCCTGATTATTCTTCCTCTCAGCAGCTCCCTCAATGTGCATCATCCAGCAGGTCCCTGAACAAGTGGGTAGTTTCTCAACTACACCAGGAGGGGCTAGAGATGAGACTGGTCACCTGAGGATCTGCTGTTAGACATAGGTCAGAGAGCCTAGTCACAGCTCAGAGATATGTGCATTGTCCAACAATTTTCTGAACAGATAAGATAGTTCATTGATTGCAACAGGAGGAGCTGGAACAGAAACTGGACCCCCTTGGAATCTGCTGTAGGACAGATGCTGGAATGTCCATCTCATTGACTCAGATAGGCATGTATCTCCCAGCAGGCCTTAGCATGGATGGGACAGTTCCCAGAGTGCACTGGGAGGTGCCAGAGTTGAGATCTGGTCCCCTCTGGATCTGCTGTGGAGCAGAGGCTAGACAGCACAGTCTCACTAGCTCAAAAGGATGCAAGCCTTCCAGCAAGTTTCTACACAGACAGGATAATCCCTGATTGTATTGGGAGGTGCCAAAGCTGAGACTGTGTCTCATCAGGATCTGCTGTGGGATAGAGGCTAGAGAGCCTATCTTCTTGGCTTATAGAAGTATGTAGCTCCCAGAGGTCTCAGCATGGATGGGATAGTTCTCTGACTGCAATAGTAGGGGCTGGAACTGAGACTGGGGAATGGAGTCTGGGGAGCCTGGTCTCATTGGTTCAGAGTAGCACATGTCTCCCAGGAGAACCCTGCCCAGATGAGTTAGTTCCTCAGCTGCATCAGGATCGACTGGAGCTGAGGCTAGTCACCCAAAGGATCTGCTGTGGGGCAGAGGCTGGGAAACCTAGTCTTGTTGGTTCAGAGGAGATAGCATCTCCCCGCAAGTTCGTGGGCAGACAGGATAGTTCCCTGTCTTCAGTAGAAGGCACCAGAGAGGAGACTGGGTCCCCATGGAATCTGCTATGGGACAGAGGTAGGAGAGCCCTTCAGGGAGGCTCTGATTCCTGGCCTGTAAGATACAAGTGAGGCTTCCTCTGTGTCCTTGCATGAGCAGCTCTGAGCTTACACCTCAGCTGAGGGGAGCTAGAGCTAAACCCTAGGGCAAGCTTCAGGTTCACTGCTGAGACTAATGTCAGTGAACAGATGAGCCTTTCCTCCAAGGCACTAGTGTGCATGATTCCTTTTGCACCCCTTGACAGATGGCTTTGATTGCAGTCTCAAGGCCAAATGGAGTTATAGCAAACCCCCTTGGAGAACTGGGCCTTTACTGGGCTTGAATCCGGGAGCAAGCTTCATGGATCAGCCACCTGGTTGTCTGCACTCTCAAAATGACCTTCCTAGGTTCTGGGCTCCACTGAGATTACAAAAACTTCTACTTAAATCCTGAGGCTCTTGCAGAGACTTGACTGTGGATGGGTGCAAGTCTTGTTTGGGGAATGTAAGAAGGATACTGTCTATTCTGACATTTTGATGACATTCCTACCTGGTTACTTCCATTTATCTTAATACTAACAAAATTTTTCTTCTTATTATTGTTATGTAATAATAATACTATTATTAACTTTATGTATTAATTTACATGGGTACCTGTCATGCATGGAAGTTAGGTCTGTTGTTTGAGATAGCTCATGTAGCTTCCTAGAGATAAAACTTTGAAGTTAACAATAGCTTGTTCTATTGAGGAGCTCACAAACTAAAACAAAGTAGTCAATTTTCAAAAATAAGAAACATTGTAATATTCACACAACTTGATTTGTGTGTATTTTAAAAATATTTTTCTATGCTGAGTTACTCACTAAAAATACCTAAAATTGTCTATTGTAACTATAAATTATAGTATTAAAATGTATTATTATTTTGGTAGATTTTAAAAATTATACCTCAATGTGTCTTTCATATGGATTTTTCAGTGAATTTGATGTTAGGAACAGAGGTTTATACAAGGTGGCGGATAAAATAAGGGAGTATTGTATTTGTTGTTTTTCTCACCAGATTCAAATGCACAAGGGTAGACCTCACAATTTACTAGATGCACATCACAAAAACAAAGGTTTCAAAAGCGAATTCATAGAAGCAAATCTATTAACCTTTTTAAAAGGCAAATTGAGATAGATTACAAAATTGTTTCTATTATTCATGTGTTAGATCTTCTGGGGCCAGTGGCATATACTAATCACTGAGATTGATCATATGGAGCCAATTTGGGGCATTTTTTTTTTCCAAATAAATGTTACTAACTATTGAGTCAACATTATAAAATACTTTCCTACTGTAATATTTTTGGAAACATTTCCAAGAAAATATAGTTTAATGGAAATAAAAGCAAGTTTTTGTATCCCTTTTGGCTAAGTGAAAAATGTACAGATAATATGGGACAAGATTAGAATGCTGTATATAATATAACTGAAAATAATTTGGGAGAAACCTGCTTTTATATGTAGTTAAATGGGAAATGTGCAGAAATTTTAAAATGTATTCAATTATAAAGGTTTAAGAATGGATTAAATAAAATTGGTTGATCCCATGATAACCTTGGAGCATGAGACAGTTGTAATATGATTTATTTATCATCAAAATCTTTGACAGTCCCAGCATTATAATTCACCAGAGAAAATAGTTGTGTAAAGGTGAGATTTGAGGATTGCTAGGAATAACTCCTGTCATGAAAATATCTTTTATAGGTGCCTAAAACTTCATTTTAGGAAGGACTATACTTTGGGTCCTCAATATTTTTGTAAAGAAAGTAGTGCAGTAGAATATCAAACATAATTGGGTTTGAAGTCAAACTCTGTCGCTCAGTAGATATAGCTTTAGATAAAATATCTAACCTTTCTGAGACACAACTTCTTTATTTATAAAATCAGGTTAATTATACTTAACTTCTAGCCAATTATGGAAATTAAAACTACAACAAGCTAAAACACAAAAATCCTTTCTGGAAAATAATTTTCCTCCATCATCAAATTAAAAAAAAAATTCTTCAAGAGTTTGTTATTTGAATGATTTCTTCCAGCTAACTAATGGAGAGAACTGTATCCTTTCTCACCTTAATGTAGGATAGTGACCATGAAAATTAGTGTGTGTGGACGATGAGTCTAGAGGAAAAAGAAAGAATATATAAGGGCAGCTTCTGATAATTTTATGATACATTTTTTTAACTTTAATACAGTAATTCCAGCTCTGAAATTTGATACTATGGAATAATTGTCAACATAAATGCTATACAACCAGATGTCTGTGCATAATTTTTAAATAGTAACACTAATAACAATAAAAATAGGAAAATTATGTTTAAGGATAGAAAATTGTTTAAATGTATCACAATACAGCCATTGTATAAAGTTCTATGCAATAATTTAAAAAGACTTACCATTGTAAGAGGAAAAGGTAATTGATGTCTATATTTACATGTATAGAAATATAAGATTGGGAAAATATAGAACAAAATTATCATGGACTATATGGAGGATATATTCTCCATTCTCATAGAATATATGTGTATTTATGTATATAGAATCTCATTAATTTTATGGGAGACATTTTTTCTTTTCTCTCTTCTATGAAAAGGGCTTTTATTGCATTTACCGAAACCAAATAAAATAATGGATGAAACATAAATTTTTCAAAGCAAATGTCCACAGCAGTCTGTAGTCAGTGTCATGTCAGAACAGTAATGGATTCACTGGCTTGACAATATCAGCTTCTAGGCTTCATGAACTAAAATTCACTAAGTAGTTACTGGTAAAAATAACATGCATGTGATAGTTGCTTTTTATGTCTTTTATGCATTAGTACATAAAACCACAGTAGAACAAAATTCAAGGTGTTCAGAACTAAGTATCATTGATAACTTGAAATAAATAGTCCATTAGATTTGAAAACAGTTCATTTAAATTCCTCCATGTCATTTCATGGCTTGACAGCTCATTTCCTTCTGGAGGTAAATAATATTCCATTGTCTAGATATACTACAGTTTATCCATTCACTTAAGGACATTTTGGTTGCTTTTAAGTTTTAACAATTATAAGTAAAGCTACTATAAA
>NW_022292182.1:0-1052 GCF_002776525.5 Piliocolobus tephrosceles
TCCTTGTACCTCTGGTAGAATTCAGCTGTGAATCCATCTGGTCCTGGACTTTTTTTGGTTGGTAGGCTATTAATTATTGCCTCAGTTTCAGAGCCTGCTATTGGTCTATTCAGGGATTTAACTTCTTCCTGGTTTAGTCTTGGAAGAGTGTAAGTGTCCAGGAAATTATCCATTTCTTCTAGATTTTCTAGTTTATTTGCTTAGAGGTGTTTATAGTATTCTCTGATGGTAGTTTGTATTTCTGTGGGGTCGGTGGTGATATCTCCTTTATCATTTTTTATTGCATTTATTTGATTCTTCTCTCTTTTCTTCTTATTAGTCTTGCTAGCGGTCTGTCAATTTTGTTGATTTTTTTCAAAAAACCAACTCCTGGATTCATTGATCTTTTGGAGGGTTTTTTGTGTCTCTATCTCCTTCAGTTCTGCTCTGATCTTAGTTATTTCTTGCCTTCTGCTAGCTTTTGAATGTGTTTGCTCTTGCTTCTCCAGTTCTTTTAATTGAGATGTTAGAGTGTCAATTTTAGATCTTTCCAGCTTTCTCTTGTGGGCATTGAGTGCTATACATTTTCCTCTAGACACTGCTTTAAATGTGTCCCGGAAACAGCATGGTACTGGTACCAAAACAGAGATATAGACCAATGGAACAGAACAGAGTCCTCAGAAATAATACCACACATCTACAGCCATCTGATCTTTGACAAACCTGAGAGAAACAAGAAATGGGGAAAGGATTCCCTATTTAATAAATGGTGCTGGGAAAATTGGCTAGCCATAAGTAGAAAGCTGAAACTGGATCCTTTCCTTACTCCTTATATGAAAATTAATTAAAGATGGATTAGAGACTTAAATGTTAGACCTAATACTATAAAAACCCTAGAAGAAAACCTAGGTAGTACCATTCAGGACATAGGCATGGGCAAGGACTTCATGTCTAAAACACCAAAAGCAACGGCAGCAAAAGCCAAAATTGACAAATGGGATCTCATTAAACTAAAGAGCTTCTGCACAGCAAAAGAAACTACCATCAGAGTGAACAGGCAACCTACAGAATGG
>NW_022292183.1:0-6304 GCF_002776525.5 Piliocolobus tephrosceles
TTGTGTTGTGTCAATTCAACTCACAGAGTTGCACTCTTCTTTTCATTCACCAGTTTGCTAACACTGTTTTCTTGGAATCTGGAAAAGGATATTTTGGACAGCATTGAAGCTTATGGTGACAAAGAGAATATCCTCAGAAAAAAACTAGAAAAAAGCTTTCTGAGAAACTGCTTTGTGATTTCTGAATTCAACTCACAGAGTTACACGATTCCTTTCATGGAGCAGTTTAGTAGTAGTTTTTTCGGGGATTCTGAAAAGGGATATTTTGAATCACCTTGAAGCCTATGGTGACAGTGGAAATATCCACAGATGAAAATTATAAAGAAGCTTTCTGATAAACTTGTTCATGATGTGGGAATCCATCTCACAGTATTACCCCTTTCTCTCATGGAGCAGTTTGCTGACACTCTTTTCTTGTAATCTGCAAAGGGATATTTTGGAGCACATTGACGCCTATGGTGAAAATGGGAAATATCCTAAGATAAAAACTAGAAAGAAGCATTTTGAGAAACTGCTTTGTGATGTGTGGACTCATTTAACAGAGTTACACTGTTTTTTTCATTTAGAAGTCTGCTTACAGTGTTTTCTTGGAATCTGCAGTGGGATATTTCAGAGTCCATTGAAGCTTATGGTGACAAAGAAAGTATCCTCAAACAAAAACTAGAAGGAAGCTTTCTGAGAAACTGCTTTGTGATTTCTGAATTCATATCACAGAATTACATTATTCCTTTCATGGAACAGTTTGGTAGCATTGTTTTTCAGGAATCTGCGATTGGATATTTTGGATCGCATTGAATCCTATGGTGACAAAATAATTATACTCAGATAAAAATTATAAAGAAGCTTTCTGAGAAATTTCTTTGTGATGTGGAAATTCATCTCATAGTGTTACTCCTTTCTTTTCATGGAGCAGTATGCTAACACTGTTTTCATGGAATCCGTAAAGGGATATTTGGGAGCAAATTGAGGCCTGTGGTGAAAAATGATATATCCTCAGATAAAAACTAGGAAGAAGCTTTCTGAGAAACTGCTTTTGGTTTATGAATTCATCTCACTGTGTTACCTGACCCTTTTCATAGAGCAGTTTGGTAGCACTGTTTATGCGAAATCTGAGAATGGATGTTTTGGATCACATTGAAGCCTAAGATGACAAAGGAAATATCCTCAGATAAAACTGGAAAGAAGCTTTCTGAGAAACTGCTTTTGATGTGTGAATTCATCTCACAGAGATACACTGCTCTCTTCATTGAGCAGTTTGATAACATTGTTTTCTTGGAATGTGCAACAGGATATTAGGGATCACACTGAGGCCTACGGTGACAAAGGTAATAGCCTCAGATCAAAACCAGAAAGAAGCTTTCTGAGAAAGTTCCTTGTGATGTGTGAATTCACCTCAAAGAGTTACACCTTTCTTTTCATGAAGCAGTTTGTTAACATTATTTTTGTGGGATATGCAAAGGGATATTTTGGAGCACATTGATGCCTATTGTTAAAAAGGAATTATCCTCAGATAAAAACTAGAAAGAAGCTTTCTGAGAAACTTCTTTGTTATGTGTGAATTCATCTCAGAGAGTTACACTGTTCTTTTCTTTGAGCAGTGTGCTAATACTATTTTCTTGGAATCTGCAATGGGATATTTGGAGCAAATTGAAGCTTATGGTGACAAAGGAAATACCTCAGACAAAAATTGGAAAGAAGCTTTCTGAGAAACTGCTTTGTGATTTGGGAATTCATCTCACAGAGTTACACGATTTTTTTCAAAGCGCAGTTTGGTATCACTGTTTTTGGGGAATCTGAGAAGAGATATTTTGGATCACATTAAAGCCTGTGGTGACAAAGGAAATATACTCTGATAAAAATTATAAAGAAGTTTTCTGAGAGGCTACTTTGTGATGATGGAATTCATCTCACAGTGTTGCACCTTTCTTTTCATGGAGCAGTTTGCTAACACTGTTTTCATGGAATCTGCAAAGGGATGTTTGGGAAACTGCTTTGTAATATGTGAATTCATCTCACAGAATCACAATGTTCTTTTCATTTAGCAGTCTGCTGACACTGTTTTCTTGGAATCTGCAATGGAATATTTCTCAGTGCATTGAAGCTTATGGTGACCAAGGCAGTATCTTCACATAAAAACAAGAAAGAAGCTTTGTGAGAAACCACTTTGTGATGTGTTAATTCATCTCACAAAGTTACATAATTCTTTAAATGGATCTTTTTGGTAGCACTGTTTTAGGGGAAACTGAGAAGGTATATTTTGGATCACATTGATACCTGTGTTGACAAAGCAAAGATACTCAGATAAAAACTAGAAAGAGACTTTCTGAGAACGTTTTTTGTGAAGTGTGAATTCATCTCACAAAGTTACACCATTCTTTTCATTGAGCACTTTGCTAACACTGATTTTGTGGAATCTGCAATAGGATATTTGGGAGCACTTGAAGTCAATGGTGGCAAAGAAAATATAATCAGATAAAAACCAAAAGGAAGCTTTCCAAAAAAAACTGCTTTGTGACGTGTGAACTCATTCCACAGACTTACATTGATCTTTTCATTGAGCAGTTTGCTCACACTGTTTTCTTGGAATCTGCAATGGGATGTTTCAGAGCACATTGAAGCTTATGGTGATAAAAGAAATATCCTCAGAAAAAAGCTAGAAAGAGGCTTGTTGAGAAACTGCTTTGTGATGTGTGAATCCATCTCACAGAGGTACAAGATACTTTTCATGCAGCAGTTTGGTTGCACTGTTTTTGGGGGATCTGAGAAGGGATATTTTGGATTGCCTTAAAGCCTATGGTGACAAAGAAAATATTCTCAGATAAAAACTAGAAGGAAGCTTTCTGAGAAACTTCTTCATGATGTGTGAATTCATCTCACAGAGTTACACCTTTCTTTTCATGGAGCAGTTTGCTATGACTGTTTTCGTGGAATTTGCAAAGGGATATTTACAAGTGCTTTGAGTCCTAAGGTGAAAAAGGAATTATCCTCAGAAAAAACTGGAAAGAAGCTTTCTGAGAAACTGCTTTGTGATGTGTGAATTAAACTCAGAGTTACACTGTTACATTCAGTGAGCAGTTTTCAAACACTGTTTTCTTGGAATCTGCAATGGGATATTTCTGAGTGCCTTGAAGCTTGGTGTGACAAAGGAAATATCATCATATAAAAACTAGAAAGAAGCTTTCAGAGAAACTGCTGTGTGATGTTTTAATTCATCTCCTGGATTTACACGATTCTTTTCATGGATCAGTTTGGTAGCACTGTTGTTGGGGAATCTTAGAAGGTATATTTTGGTTCACATTGAAGCCTATGGTGACAAAGGAAATATCCCCAGATAAAATCTAGAAAGAAACTTCCTGATAAAGTTCTTTTTGACATGTGAATTCATCTCACAGAGTTACATCTTTCTTTTCATGGAACAGTTTGCTAACACTGTTTTCGTGGAATCTGCAAAGGGATATTTGAGAGCGCATTGGGGCATATAGTGAAAAAGGAAATATCCTCAGATAAAAACTAGAAAGAAGCTTTCTGAGAAACTGCTTTGTGGTTTATGAATTCATCTCACAGTGTTACACGATTCTTTTCATGGAGCAGTTTCATTGCACTGTTATGCAAAATCCGAGAAGGGATGTTTTGGATCACATTGAGGCCTATGGTGACAAAGGAAATATCCTCAGATAAAAACTGGAAACAAGCTTTCTGAGAAACTGCTTTTGATGTGTGAATTCATCTCACAGAGCTACACCATTCTTTTCATTGAGCAGTTTGATAACACTGTTTTCTTGGAATGTGCAATAGGATATTATGGATCACATTGAAGTCTATGGTGGGAAAGGTAGCATCCTCAGATAAAAACTAGAAAGAAACTTTCTGAGAAAGTTCCTTGCAATGTGTGAATTCATTTCAAAGAGTTACACCTTGGTTTTCATGGAGCAGTTTGCTAACACTGTTTTCGTGGAATCTACAAAGGGATATTTGGGAGCGAATTGATGCCTATGGTGAAAAAGGAGTTATCCTCAGGTAAAAACTAGAAAGAAGCTATCTGAGAAAGTACTTTGTGATGTGTGAATTCATCTCACAGAGTTACACCTTAGTTTTCATGAATCAATTTGCTAACAGGGTTTTCATGCAATCTGCAAAGGGATATTTGGGAGCGCATTGAGACATACAGTGAAATACCCTCATAGAAAAACTAGAAAGAAGCTTTCTGAGAATCTGTTTTGTGATGTTTGAATTCAAGGCACAGAGTTACATTGTTATTTTTGTGGAACAGTTTGCTAACACTGTTTTCTTGGAATCTACAATGGCATATTTTGGAGCGTATTGAAACCTTATGGTGACAAAGGAAATATCCACATGTAAAAACTAGAAAGAAGCCCTCTGAGAAGCTGCTTTATGATGTGTTAATTCATCTCACAGAGTTACACGATTCCTTTCATGGATCAGTTTGGTAGCACTGTTTTGGGGGAATTTGACAAAGGCTATTTTGGATTGCCTTGAAGCCTATGGTGACTAAGGAAATATGCTCAAATAAAAACAAGAAAGAAGCTTTCTGAGAAAAATTTTTGGGATGTGTGAATTCATCTCAAAGAGCTTTCTTTTCATGGAGCAGTTTGCAAACACTGTTTTCATGGAATCTGCAAAGGGATATTTGGGAGCGCATTGAGGCCTATGGTGAAAAAGGAAATATCCTCAAATAAAAAATAGAAAGAAACTTTCTGAAAAACTGCTTCATGATGTGTGAAATCATCTCACAGTGTTACACTGCTCTTTTCACTGAGGAGTTTGCTAACACTGCTTTCTTGGAGTCTGCAATGGGATATTTCGGAGTGCATGGAAGCTTATGGTGACAAACAAAATATCCTCATATAAAACTAGAAAGAAACTTTCTGAGACACCACTTTGTGATGTGTTAATTCATCTCACAGTGTTACACAATTCCTTTCAAGGGGCAGTATGGTAGCACAGTTTTTGGGATATTTGAGAAGGGATATTTTGGATTGCATTGAAACCTATGGAGACTAAGGAAATATCCTCAGATAAAAACTGGAAAGAAGCATTCTGAGAAACTTCTTCATGATGTGTGAATGTATCTCACAGAGTTACACCTTTATTTTTATGGATCAGTTTGCTAATACTGTTTTCATAGAATCTGCAAAGGGACATTTTGAAGTGCTTTGAGGCCTATAGTGAAAAAGGAAATATCCTCAGAAAAAAAATGAGAGAGAAGCTTTCTGAGAAACTGCACTGTGATGTGTGAATTCACCATACAGAGCTACACCATGCTTTTCAATGAAAAATTTGATAACACTTTTCACGTGGAATCTGCAATAGGATATTTGGGAGGGCATTGAAGCCTGTGGTGACAAAGGAAACATCCTCAGATAAAAACCAAAGAGAAGCTTTCTGAGAAACTGCATTGTGATGTGGAAATTCATCACACAGAGTTACACTGTTCTTTTCATTAAGTAATTTGCTAACACTGTTTTCTTGGAATCTGCAAGGGGATATTTCAGAGCGCATTGAAATTTATTGTAAATAAGGAAATATCCTCAGACAAAAATTAGAACGATACCTTCTGAGAAACTGCTTTATGATGTGTTAATTCATCTCACAGAGTTACAACATTATTTTCATAAATCAGTTTGATAGCACTGTTTTTGGGGAATCTGAATTGGTTGCTTTGGATCACATTGAAGTCTATGGTGAAAAAGGAAATATCGTCAGATAGAAACTAGAAAGAAGCTTTCTGAGAAAGTTCATAGAGTTGTGTGAATTGATCTCATAGATTTACAAGTTTATTTTCATGCAACAGTTTGCCAACACTGTTTTTGTGGAATCTGTAAAGCGATATATTGGAGTGCATTGAGGCCTATGGTGATGAAGGAAATACCCTCAGATAAAAACTAGATAGAAGCATTCTGAGAAACTGTTTTGTGATGTGTGAATTCATCTCAGAGAGTTACACTGTTTATTTCATTGTGCACTTTGCTAATCGTGTTTTCTTAGAATCTACAATGGGATATTTCTGAGCACATTGAAGCTTATGGTGACAAAGAAATATCCTCATATAAAAACGAGAAAGAAGCTTTCTGAGAAATGGCTTTATGATGTGTTAATTCTTCTCACGGAGTTGCATGATTCTTTTCATGGATAAGTTTGTTAGCACGGTTTTTGGGGAATCTGAGAAGGGATATTCTGGATCGCTTTGAAGCCAATGGTGACTAAGGAAATATCTTCAGAAAAAAATAGAATAAACCTTTCTGAGAAAGTTCTTTGTGATTTGTGAATTCATTTCAGAGAGTTA
>NW_022292184.1:0-1571 GCF_002776525.5 Piliocolobus tephrosceles
ATTCCATTCCATTTCATTCCATTCAATATACCATTCCATTCCTTTCCATATTCCATTCCATTCCATTGCATTAAATTGCATTCCCTTCCATATTCCATTCCAATTCATTGTATTCCATTCCAGTTCACCCATTCCATATTCCATTCCACTCCATATTGCATTCCATTCCAATCAATTTTCCATTCCATTCCGTTCCATATTTCTTTCCTTTACATTTTCCATTTTATTCCTTTCCATATTCTATTACTTTCCATTCCGTTTCATATTATTCCATTTCATATTCCTTTCCGTTCCATTTTCCATTCCATTCCATATTCCATGCCTTTCCATATTCCATTCCATTCCCTTTGATTCCATTCCATATTCCGTTCCGCCCCATTCAGTTCCATTCCGTTCCATTTCATTCAATTCCATATTCCATTGCAATCCATGTTCCATTCCATGCCATTCCATTCCACTCCATTCCATTCCATATTCCATTCCATTCCTTATTCCATTTCATTCCATTCAATTAGTTTCCTTTCTATTTTTTCCATTTTCCATTCCATTACATTCCATTTCAAATTCCATTCCATTCCATATTCTACTCCATTCCATTACATATTCCAATCCATTGCATTCCATTTTCCATTCCATTCCGTATTCTATTCCATTCCATATTCCAATGCATTCCGTTCCATATTTCATTCCATTCCATATTCCATTCCATTCCATTCCCTTCCATTCCACCTCATATTCCGTTCCATTCCGTTCTGTTCCGTTCCGATCAGTTACATTCCATTCTTTCCGTTCCATTCCATATTTCATTTCATTCCATTCCATTCCAAACCGTTACCTATTCCATTCCATTCCATTCCATATTCCATTTCATTTCATATTCCATTCCATTGCATATTCCATTCCATTCCATTCCATTCCATATTCCCTTCCACTGAATTCCATTTCCTTCCATTCAATTTCATTCCATATTCCATTCAATTCCATTCCATATTCCATTTCATTCCATTCCATTCCATTCAATATTCCATTCCATTCCATTCGATATTCCTTTCCATTTCATGTTCCATTCCATTCCATAAACCATACCATTGAATTCCATACCATATTCCTTTTCATTCCAAATTCCATGTCATCCAATATTTCATGGCATTCCATATTCCACTCTTTTCAATTCCATTCCATTCCCTTCCATATTCTATTCCATTCCAATTTCCTTTCCATTGCACATTCCATTCCATTCTTTCCATTCCATTCCATTCCGTTCCATATTCCATTCCATTTCATTCTTTTCCATTGCATATTCCATTCCATTCCATTCCATTGCATTCCATATTGCATTCCACTCCATTCCATTCCATTCTATTCAATTCCATATTCCATTCTATTCTATTCCTTTCCATTCCATTCAATTCCATTTTCCATTCCATTCCATATTCCATTCCATTCCATTTCATGTTACATTTCATTCCTTTCCATTCATTCCATTCCATTCCATTTCATTCCATATTCCATGCTGCTGCATTCTGTTCCATTGCGTCCATTCCACTCAATTCCATATTCCATTCCATTCC
>NW_022292185.1:0-3913 GCF_002776525.5 Piliocolobus tephrosceles
GACATAGTGACAATAAGAATACTTACTATTTTTTCCCCTTTCTCTCTCTCTCTTTTTTCTTTCTTTCTTTTTACTCTATCAGGTCTAACTGATAAACTGATTAATACAAGGAAGCCTTAGTTAATTTGAAAAGAGCCATATCTGAGTAACATCCTATATTAAAGAGAAAATACAAATTATGTGTTTTTGCATCTTTAAAATTAAAATGTCTAAAGTACGAACTACAATTCTATACTGATCCTACCTACCAGTAAACATTAAGAAAACCTCCTACGTAATAACGTGTAACTCCACCCTTTTTTTTCCTAGAAATGTCAATGCTATTTACAACAATACACTATTTAAAATACTTACTGTAATTTTTTAAGGCTAATTTGATTATCTAATTCCAAAGTATAATCAGTTAAAAACTACTGTTTCTCTTTCCTTGAGGAAAATAAATGATCATGTAATGATTGCAGTAAACTTATTCTTTGTTTTGACTTTTACCTTGTTTTGTTTTTTGCTTAGAACCAGCAAAAACACAAACATATTTATTCTGCCCAACAACAGTTACAACATATATTGCATATTTTACACAGTGCTGGTAGGGATGAGGAAGTAGGCAAGAATTGCAGATAGTGCCGGGGAGAACACAATTTTTTAAAAACAAAATCTTGAATTGATATGGTTTTCTCTGAGGGCTTCTTGAAATTTGATTTTTATAGAAAAATAAAATGTTACACGCAAACTACAGATTATATATATTATTAGGTAAACTTAAAATAATTGATTAAAAAGTCCCTACATCTGTCATACTTTCAAATTATTCAGCCATTCATAAAAGCTACTCATTAATAAAGTCCACTATTTTCCCTTTTTTGTAAATAAAATGATGTGTCTGGATTATCAAATTATCTCCTATTCAGAAAAAAAAAAAAACTTATTCTCATAAAGATTCATTGAAATAAATAACGCAGTGTGATATGATCCAGAACTCAAAATTAGTGAATGAGGAAATTACAGGATGTGGTTTTAGCTTATTTAATATCTGTGATAAATAAACTTAACAGTCTTAGAATAGATTGAGAAATATGGCATTTTAAAAAGCATACACCGTAATGTCATCACTTATGCTCTGAATCAAAATCACAGGATTACCGATAAACTATGAAAAAACTTTTTGACTTGGAATTTTAATTTGTATGTTCGTAGCTTCACTAATCAGTGGCTGCTGTAATACTTATTACTATTTTGCGCAACTCTGTACCTCTGTACTGCCAGGTATACATATAACTATTTTCATCACTTAACATTATAACATTGTATCCTTTGGGGACTGAGGAATTTATCTGCTGCTTGAGTCTACTTACTCAACAGTACTCTTCTATTTTATTCAAGTCTTAACATATTCCAACAAGGTGTTCATTGATTTACTCTATAACATTCTAGATGCTTGAGGTGGAAAGATGCTTGTGGTGGAAAGATCACTCCCTCTATGATTCTGGCATCTTATTCAGTGAGACCAATAAGAACATAAATAAGTATGATGTAATGTGGAAAGTTTCATATTCAAAGTGCTTTGAGAAATACAGTGTAGTAAGTGCTGTGTGTAAACTTACCCCACAACCTACTTCTTTTCCCCTAATTTCTTCTATACAGATTTATAAGCCAAAAACTGATTTATTGGACCCACTGCACTCAGAGAATGCTTTGTGAATAAATTCTTCTCAATGAAATATATGCAGACATCTCTTCCCTTTTCTCCTTCCTCCTACCTGAAATGTGGATGTGATGTCTGACTTTGGGTCATTTGAGTTGCACCTGTAAGGATAAAGGCCACATGCCAAGAATGCAGAACATGTGTTGATTTCTCATGTCAATACTTAACTACTACCCTTGACACTCTTATTGTATAAGATATAAAGACCCTTCACTTATTTAGGCCACTGTTGCAGAGTGTCCTTTTATACAAAGACGAATTCCATTCTAAGTGATGCAACAGAGAAGAATAAACTAATTCTTCTTGGAATAGTAAGTGATTTGTGGTACGAAAACAATTGTAGGGGCTTGAAAGAAGTGTAGCAGCTCAGAAACGAAGAGTAGAAGGAAATTGAACACAGCGGAGGGAAGAGTAATGTTTGTTAGAAGCATGGGTTTTGGAGAGTGAAGGCAGGCATCCAACAGAAGCAAATAAATGTGGAAATATGGATTGGAGTTTGATACTCATGAGTCTTGTGTGTTTAGGTCCAGGAATCTGTATTTTATTTACAGTGTTAGAGTGCCTGTTGGCACTTTAATACCACAACCATTTGCTTTGATGTTCTGGGTTAAAGTTTGCAAATGCACAAAATTCAAGCAAGGTTTAGAAGGTGAAGTAAGCTAGAAACCATTATTCTCGGGAGGCCATGTAGGTCGTCCTCAGCAGTTACACCAACCTTACCATGAAATTTCAATGTATGATTGCAGGAGTCAGTGATGACTTTTTGGAATTTTCCACAAGCTCTGTCTTTTCTGCCTGCTTTAAGAAGTTATTTGTAACCATTTCTGCTACACCATTTCAGACTTTTTCTCTCCCAACTCCTCTGACATTAATGCAAACCCTATTCCTATAACCAACACCTTAGAGGTAGTGTCTTGTGCAAATAAACACACACTGATACACCTGGTAAGCAATGAGAGGCAACATTTTTACTAATTTTCATCTGGCTCTTCTGCCTCTCTTCTATTTTCTTCTACTCCATCCACTACACTGTATCCAGAATGTTCTTTCAGAGTACACTGCTCACTTTTCACCCAATGTGCTGCCTCAGTGCCATTCCACTCAGTGTTGGATAGATTTTGGTTTTTCTATCCTGGCATCTATGGCCTATGAGAATCCTATTTTTAAGCTACACCTATGGGCCCAAATCTTCTCCCTCGTGAGGTTTATAAATATCAAGTTTTTACTATGAGCTACCCAACACATTTCCAGAAACTTCATCTAGAACTTCACTGGGCCCTCAGCCTTTAGAAACCAAAAATCTCATAATATCTCATCCAATCAAATCCCCGTCGTTATACTCATCACACTGATATTTATCTACGTTAACGTTGACTTTTTATTCATTTTTAGCCTCTAATGAATGAAAAGCTCATGATATTTGCAGGCATGTTTAATTTAGTCATTATTAAATCCCCTCTGTTTAGTTAACTGACTTGCACAAAGTAGAGTTTGGTAAATATGTACTGAATGAAAGAATAAATGCCTAGATGGCCCGCCTATTGTAATATGGGCAACTCACAGTGCCCAGAAGTCTCACTTACCCAATCAGCATTCTTGATTCTAACCCCTCCACACATGAAAGTCCAGAGCTTTTGTTCCCTGGATTATGCCATCAGGGACAAGCAGCAGCTCATTTTGTACCCATGTTTCATCATCTGATCCTCATTCCTTTCCAAAGGAGGCTTCTGGGACCACATCTCCTTCCCTCAGCTCACCTATGCCATCATTCCTCAGTAATAATCATCATCTTTCACTGGTTTAAAACAGCTAAAAAGACTACAACTCGTTTAACAACTAGTTTTAAAAGACTGTCTGCAAAAAGTTTCGTGAAAAATAAACATCCATTTAGGGAACAAAATTAAAAAAAAAAAATCTAACCACAAAACACTAGGGGATGAATATATTTTCAAAGATGTTATTTATATTATCAACATCTTTGGGAAAAAACATATATATATCATTATATATATATAATGTGGCTGACATTCTAGTTTCAGAAATAGAATGATTAGCACAATCTTTTAATTTTACTAAGAAACAGAGGAATCAAAAGTCCAGCTGACTTTTATATAGTTCTAAAACCAGGATAAAGTCCAGATTTAAATGTAGACCTGATAGAGTAAAAAGAAAGAAAGAAAAAAGAGAAAGAGAGAAAGGGGAAAAAATAGT
>NW_022292187.1:0-2202 GCF_002776525.5 Piliocolobus tephrosceles
TAAGTATTCTTATTGTCACTATGTCACTACTAAGGTATCTAAATAATTTGCTATTATTGATTAGTTGTAATTGTTAAAATATTCTCATTTAATTTGGGGCACTGAAGAGTATATTTTAGTGTGTGTCACCATTTGAAATAAACATGAGATGCAAATGACTGCATTTGTCAGGAGATGACATTTTGTGAGGACTATTTGGAAATGAAAGAGTATATGCTGTTAGAATCCAACAGATAACTCCTTACAGGAACATATCCTGAATTATTGTTTGCTTTTGCTTAGGTATAGTGTTTATGAATGTGTACCTCTTTATCCACTCATCCACCTTTCTTCCATCCCTGTGTCTATTAGATAGCATTTATACTCCATGTAAATAGCTGAATTTGTAATTAAAGGAGCACTGCACTGGTTATCAGGATAGTCTACATTTAAATCTGGACTTTATCCTGGTTTTAGAACTATATAAAAGTCATCTGGACTTTTGATTTCTCTGTTTCTTAGTAAAATTAAAAGATTGTGCTAATCATTCTATTTCTCAAACTAGAACGTCAGCCACACTATGATAAAACATTAATCTGGTATATTTACTGCTTTATCCCAATACTCAAAACAGTGCTTTGTATATAGAAGGTCCTCAATAAATATGTTCAATTAATCAATAAATTCTAGTTGCTCAAATTCAAATCTCAATTTTTATTAATATGTAAATCAGTACTTTTAATATATGTGAATGGAGACATAAAGAATATATAATATTAATGTAAGCCCTCCTACTCTCACTATACAATACAAGCAAGAGAGTATGGCCAAGCTCTTAGAATTCTACTGTGTGCTTTTTCCTTATTCCAATTCCTCTTTTTTCCTCATCATAATCATTCATTCTCTTGATTTTCAGTCTTCTATTTATTTTCACTCCTTAAGTGTTTTATCACACGTGAATATAAAACTTAACAATAATTTTAATCATGTAAATGGAATAATGACATATTTTCTTTCATGATTTAACTGATGATTACATTTCATTTTTTTTAACTTTCATTTTAAGTTCAAGGTACGAGTGCAGGTTTGTTTCATAGGTAAATTTGTGTCATGGGAGTTTGTTGTACATATTATTTCCTTGCCCAGGTATTAAGTGTAGTACCCATTATTTTTCCTGATTTACTTTCTCCTCCCACCTTCCACCCTCTGAAAGGCCCCAGTGTGTTGTTCCCCTCTATGTGTCCATGTGTTCTCACCATTTATCTCCCACTTGTGAGTGAGAACATGTGGTCTAAAGACAGAAATGCCATTCTACCTAGCAATACCATTACTGGGTATATACCCAAAGCAAAATAAATTATTTTATTATAAAGATACATGCAACTGTGTATGCATTGCAGCACTATTCACAATAGCAAAGAGCTGGAATCAACCCAAATGCCCATGAGTGATAGACTATAAAGAAAATGTGGTATATATACACCATGACAGACTATGCAGCCATAAAAAAGAATGAGATCATGTCTTTTGCAGGGACATGGATGGAGCTGGAGGCCATTATCCTTAGCAAAGTAACACAGAAACAGAAAATCAACATTACATTTGTCCAGTTGATCCATGTTGATGTATTGAGCTTCATTTTGTGATTTTATGATAGCCTGAATTTTTTATTCTGTTTTGTGGGTCTATTTCTCCATTCTTGTACTTAAACACACCATTACAATACATTTTAATATGTTTTCAACATATCTCAATAAATGATATGGCAAATCTCTTCCCCTTGTTCTGTTCCAGCTGTGTTTTGGCCCTTCTTGGATGGTGCCTCATACAAACCACATTAGATTCTTACTTACTCAAGTTCCAAAATATTTCTGCTTGTAAATGTGTTGGCATTCCATTAAAATGATAAATTATTTGGGGAAATTGAATAATCATTTTACATTCTTTCTATTCATGAACATGTAGTATCACCCTTTCATATTTTAAAATGTTGCTATTTTAGTATTTATAAATGTATTTAGTTTTTTTTTAATTATTATTATTATTATTTTTTTTATTATACTTTAAGTTCTAGGGTACATGTGCACAACGTGCAGGTTACATATGTATACATGTGCCATGTTGGTGTGCTGCACCCATCAACTCGTCAGCACCCATCAATTCATCATTTATATCAGGTATAACTCCCCAATGCAATCCCTCCCCCCTCCCCCCTCCCCATGA
>NW_022292190.1:0-2621 GCF_002776525.5 Piliocolobus tephrosceles
AGCACAACTGTCATCCAAGTTTTGTTGTTCCATGTATAGAGCACAGGAAGAGTAGATGTAGTATGATTCTTAAGCGATTTAGGAATTTCAGAATGGTAAATGAGCACTGGTTTCAACTTCAGGTCACATGGCTGCATTCGCCCCTAATAAGCAAGTCTGTCTTTCCTTTGAATCTTTGAAGCCAGACACTGACTTATCTTTCTAGCTATGGAAGTCCTATATGGCATCTTCTTCCAATATAAGGCTGTTTCATCCACACTGAAAAAAGTGTAATCACCTTCATCAGTTATCTTGCCGAGTGTAACCACCTTCATCAATTATCTGAGCTAGAACTCCTGGATAACTCACTGCAGGTTGTTTTGTTTGTTTGTTTGTTTGTTTTGTTTTGATTGGGATGGAGTTTTGCTCTTGTTGTCCAAGCTGAAGTGCAATGGTACAATCTGACTCACTGCAACCTCCACCTCCCAGGTTCAAGCGATTCTCCTGCCTCAGCCTCCCGAGTAGCTGGAATTACAGGTGTGCACCACCACACTGGGCTAATTTTTTGTATTTTTAGTAGAAACAGGGTTTCACCATGTTAGCCAGGCTGGTCTCAAACTCCTGACCTCAGGTGATCTGCCCACCTTGAGCTCCCAAAGTGCTGGGATTATAGGTGTGAGCCACCGCGCCCAGCCCCACTGCAGCTTTTATGTCAGCATTTGCTACTTCACTTTATACTTTCAGGTTATGGAGATGACTTCTTACCTTAAACCTCATGAACCAACCGTTGCTAGCTTCCAACTTGTCTTCTGCAGATTTTTCACCTCTATTAGCCTTTATAGAATTTAAGACAGATAGGGCTTTTCTCTGGAGTAGACTTTGGTTTAAGAGAGTGTTGTGACTCCTCTGATCTTCTATCCAGATCACTAAAATTTTCTCCAATCAGCAACAAGACTGTTTCTCTTTCTTATAATTCATGTGTTCACTGAAGTAGCACATTTAATTTCCTTCAAGAACTTCTCTCTTGCATTCATAACTTGACTTTTTGGCACCAGAGACCTAGCTCAGCTTTCGACATGCCATTCTCACTAAGCTTAATCATTTCTAGGCTTTGATTTAAAGTGCATGAAACTCCTCCTTTCACTAAAACACATAGGACTCATTGTAGGGTTATTAATTTGCCTAAAATAAATACTGTTCTGTCTCAGGTAATAGGGAGGCCTGAGGAGAGGGAGAGAGGTAAGGAATGGGCTGTTGGTGGAGCAATCAGAACACACACAATATTTATCCATTAACTTCATCATCTTATGTGAGCATAGCTACGGTGCCCTCAATCAATTACAATAGTAACATCAAAGATCTCTGATCACAGAATTTCATAATGAACACAATCAGAATGAAAAAGTGTGAAGTATTTTGAGAATTACCAAAATGTGACACAAAGAAGAGGTAAACATATGCTGTTGATAAAAGGGCATTGATAGACTTCCTTAATGCAGGGTTGCCACAAATCTTTAATTTGTTAAAAAAGAAAAAAAAAACCTGCAATATTTAGGAAGCTGAATAAAGTGCAATAAAAGTGTATGTCTGTAATGTCTATTATGAATCTGTAAAAGTGCAGTACGATATACCCCATTTTAAGCATAACGACATGAGAATTTCTTTCTTCCAAAAGGCACTTGCAGAAATGTTTTTACAGGCATTGTGGGTTTTTGAAAATTTTCGGATCTATTCTGGAAATTTCAGTGAGTATTTTTTTTTTTTAATTATACTTTAAGTTCTAGGGTACATGTGCATAGCGTGCAGGTTACATATGTATACTTGTGCCATGTTGGTGTGCTGCACCCATCAACTCGTCAGCACCCATCAATTCATCATTTATATCAGGTATAACTCCCAATGCATTCCCTCCCCCCTCCCCCTCCCCATGATAGGCCCTGGTGTGTGATGTTCCCCTTCCTGAGTCCAAGTGATCTCATTGTTCAGTTCCCACCTATAAGTGAGAACATGCGGTGTTTGCTTTTCTCTTCTTGTGATAGTTTGCTAAGAATGATGGTTTCCAGCTGCATCCATGTCCCTACAAAGGACGCAAACTCATCCTTTTTTATGGCTGCACAGTATTCCATGGTGTATATGTGGTGCTTTAAAGTTCATATGGAACCAAAAAAGAGCCCTCATTGCCAAGACAATCCTAAGTTAAAAGGACAAAGCTGGAGGCGTCACGCTACCTGACTTCAAACGATACTACAAGGCTACAGTAACCAAAACAGCATGGTACTGGTACCAAAACAGAGATATAGACCAATGGAACAGAACAGAGTCCTCAGAAATAATACCACACATCTACAGCCATCTGATCTTTGACAAACCTGAGAGAAACAAGAAATGGGGAAAGGATTCCCTATTTAATAAATGGTGCTGGGAAAATTGGCTAGCCATAAGTAGAAAGCTGAAACTGGATCCTTTCCTTACTCCTTATACGAACGTTAATTCAAGATGGATTAGAGACTTAAATGTTAGACCTAATACCATAAAAACCCTAGAAGAAAACCTAGGTAGTACCATTCAGGACATAGGCATGGGCAAGGACTTCACGTCTAAAACACCAAAAGCGAGTATTTTTTAACAAACACGACTGTATT
>NW_022292191.1:0-1003 GCF_002776525.5 Piliocolobus tephrosceles
CCTACCTCTCCCCTGCTAGGGCCCCACCGTGTTCTGGGATGTACTCAGGGATCAGGAGAACAAAACCTCAAGGAGTGAAAGGACATTCCAGGGTGCAGGCCTCTGCATGCCCTAACCCCTGCCTGACACACCCTCACCCCTGTACCTGGCCAGCTCCTACCAAACCTTAAAGTTTCACCAAGTTCAGTGGTGGCAGCCACACCCTAAAGTGACTGAAACCCCAATGACCTATGCCCTTACATAGTCTTCCTGACCTTGGGTACGAACAAAACCGGTGACTGGCTTCTAAACCACAGAGCCTGGCAAAGTAAAGGGATATCAGCCTCACAGTTCATCACCTTCGCACACTAGAGAGAAAGCTTTCACCTGCAGGGGCTGCAGGAGGGAGCTGCTGTGCTGAGGTCACCCCCCAGTATCTGGGCCCCAAGCAGGTGCCACAACACGTCCCCCGGCAGCTGGCGGCCCCCGACTGTCGGGGGCTGCGGGACCCAGACCCCCACGATCCAGGGCCCCCAGCCGCCGCCACGCCCCGCCCCCCAGCGGCTGGCGGCCCCCGATCGTCGGGGGCTGCGGGACCCAGACCCCCACGATCCGGGGCCCCCAGCCGCCGCCAAGCCCCGCCCCCCAGCGGCTGGCGGCCCCTGATCGTCGGGGGCTGCGGGACCCAGACCCCCGCGATCTGGGGCCCCCAGCCGCCGCCACGCCCCGCCTGTATTGGGAGTCATATCATACTCTTCCCCCTGAATATTAATTACATTATCCCAGGTGTGTGTCTACTCCCAGCCATATTTCCTGTCTCATCCTCCCCTCTCGGGCAGAAATTTGAAACAATATCACTGGTGCCTGTACACCTTTTGTGACGTTTAAAGTAATATCATCCTCTCCCCGGTGGATATCAGGAACAAGTCTATTAATTATCAATATTCATAAATATAATAAATATTAATACTAATAACTGATATTAATGATCACAATAAACTTCGCAAAAATTGATAGTGCATTA
>NW_022292192.1:0-2390 GCF_002776525.5 Piliocolobus tephrosceles
AAAAAAAAAAAAAAAAAAAAAAAAAAAGGAATGACCATGTCATCCAGACTGGGCCAGAGGAGAGAATGATTAGTTTAGGAGTATATGACCCCCAGACAGGGCGTTTTCTGGAACTAGGAAACGAATACTATGGGGTGGGGGTGGTGTTTTGCAGCTAAATTGAAAACATAGAAGCCAGGAGCAGCCCAGGTGCAAACTGGATAAACTCATTTGCTCCTCATAACAGCCCTACATTTACCATCTCCATTTCACAAACAGGAAAACTGAGGCCCAGAGGGTTAGGGTCACACAGTTACAAAGTGGTGGGACTAGGATCTAAACTACTCAGGCAGTTTGACCCTACGGTCAGCAGCCTTAACCACTAATGAAAGCTAAGCCGCTGGAAAAGTGACAGAGGAAAGGCACGTGTTGCAGAGGAAAGGCAAGTGTTGCAAAGGAGCTTGGTTACTTTGTAAAAGAGGAAGGAAGAGGATGTGTGCATTGGGAGGAGGGCCACTCACCATGCAGGCCTGAGCCAGGCTCATGGCCAGGCGGAACCGGGCAGACATGGCAAGAGGCAGCAGGGGGCTGAGGCCAGAGCCCACAGCAGGGTTGATCACACGCAGGCAGCGGACCACAGCCTCTACAACCAGCTCAGTGGTGAAGGCGCGCAAGGTCTGCACATCTGGAGGAACTGCCCTGAAGAAGAAGGAGACCGGCTTGATCAGGGGAATAGTTAGGCAAGAGGGATCAGGCTGAGCCCTGCAGCCTTTTGGAAACACTACTACCAGGGTAGAGGCAGGGAGGATGCCTACAGTTCAGACAGATCTTGGATGTTGGTGACTGTGACTTCCATTTGGAAAACCAGGAACTCGGGAAATTCTCAGGTCCTAAGATCTTGGAGTAGGAGAACGGTGGATGGAAGAGAACTAAGTTTAGAAAAATATCAAAATTTGGGGGTCTGGGAAGGTTAAAGGGTCCAGGTGGCACAATCTCTGGGTTTCTCGGTTCCCAGATAGCATGTTCTTTGCATACATATTGAGCTGCTAGAGTTTTGAGAAGACTAGATTTTAGGAGGCTGCTGTTTTCAGAAGTTCCAAATGTCAGGATCCCTGGGTATAAAGATCCCTGAATATCAAGACCACCTAGTTTCAAGCAATACAAAAATCAGACTCCCTAGATGTTGGCATCCTAGGTTTGTAGGGTCCCTGAACGGAGGAGTCTTCGTGCATCAGGGTGACCAAATGCTGATGTCAGATTTTAGAATCCTGGGGTTTTTTGGCTGGGCGCGGTGGCTCACACCTGTAATTCCAGCATTTTGGGAGGTGGAGGCAGGCAGATCACTTGAGGTCAGGAGTTGGAGACCAGCCTGACCAACATAGTGAAACCCTGTCTCTGCTAAAAATACAAAAATTAGCCAGGTATGGTGGCACACGCCTGTAATACCAGCTACTTGGGAGGCTGAGGCAGGAGAATCACTTGAACCCGGGAGGTGGAGGCTGCTGTGAGCTGAGATTGTGCCACTGCACTCCAAGCTGGGTGACAGAGTGAGACTTCATCTCAAAGAAAAGGACATTCTGACACATGCAGCAGTGTGATGACAGCTGAGGACGTTCAGTGAAATCAGCCAGTCACGAAGGACAAAGACTGTACGCTCCCATGCCTAGGAGGTCCCCAGAGGTGCCGGATCCAGAGACCCAATGTAGACGACTGTGCAGGCTGGGGAGGGAGGGGAGTGAGTGATGGGGACAGCGGTCTGTTGGGCAGACAGAAGATGGACAGCAGGGATGGCCGCACAGCAGCGTGGACGTGCTGAATGCCTCAGAACTGTACACTTCTAAGTGGTAAAAGTCACAAATGTTGCAGAATGTGTATGTTTGCCACAATAAAGGGAACTCAAGCTGGACACCTGCACAGCACCAGCAGGGAGAGGTCATGGGGGAGTGGGGCCCTGGGACACTCACAGGCAGCGTTGGCACCCCCTCCCCCACACTGCACACCCCTGACGCTTTAGCAGGCACCGTCAGATCTAACTTCAGTCCCCACCAGCGGAGTCACCAGAGCTCCTAATGCAGCCTCGGCCCCGCGGCTTCAGTCACCTCAGGGGGAAGATGAGCTGGCCCAGCTGCTTGCTGCCCGGTGGGGGGATTCCTGCCTGCCTTTGAAAGCTTCTGCTCCCCTCTGCTCACAGTTGAGGCTCAGGTGCACCAGTGAGTGGGATTTCAGGATGTTTGCTAACTTCAGCCCGGAGCCCTGACACCACCTAGGCTGACCTTGGTAAGACACTGACCTTCCTCGGCTGGGTACGGTAGCTCACACCTGTAATCCCAGCATTTTGGGAGGCCAAAGGGGGCGGATCACCTGAGGTCAGGAGATTAAGACCAGCCTGGCCAACATGGTGAAACCCTGTC
>NW_022292193.1:0-3453 GCF_002776525.5 Piliocolobus tephrosceles
TCACACCCAGTCTAACTCTAGAGCCCTCATGGCTCACTACCACCATCAAGTATGTGTTCTCTCTCTTTTGTTTTTGTTTTTTTAAAAGGGTCTGTGTACTTTCTGGAAAGTCAGAGACTGCACTCACTAACAGTATTGACATCCCGGGGTTGAGGTTGAGGTTAGGTGACTTTAGGTCTGTATCTGGGGTGGGGTTTGGACTCTAACAGGGGTTTGCCTTCTGGTTGGTAGACTTCGTGTTAGGTTTCAGGTGGGCATTCGGATAGGGGTCAGAGCCAGGATTGAGGTTGGATTTCCTTTGGGAACTAAGGCTGTGGATGAGGCTGAGAGGCCATGGGGGGCAGTGTCTGGGTCAGGCTGAGCATTAGGGCTCTGGAGGCAGAGAGGCTGTTTGGGGCTGGCTGGGATGGGGAACAGGGTGATGTGGTTCTGGTCCCCTAGAGGTTCTCTGGGGGTGAGGTCTGGGTGGGCAATGGGTGGGTCAGAGGGGCTGAGGGTGGAGCTCCACCTTGCTCCAAGGGTCTGCAGGGATGGAAGGATTCTCTCACCTTTCCTGCCTTCAGATTCCGACATCTTCCTTTCGAGATTGAAGGGCCATCTGCACACAACCCCCCTCTCTTCCCCCAGCTTTGGAGGGATTAAGGCCACAGGGCGGGGCGATAACAATGTCATATGGGAGGGTGGCGGTGGGGGTGCAAATGGGACGTTTGTGGGCCAGAGCCTGGCAACAGATGAAATGTTTACCAAATATATACCTGCAGCAAACAGTCAAACTAAAATAAGAAAAGGATGTCATTTTCCAATAGTATATGGAATTCGAAGTATGTAGGAAAAACCTAATATATGTGCAATATCTCTATGGAAAAAAGATCAAATATTATCAATTATTATTATTATTTTTAGAGACAGGGTCTTGCTCTGTCACCCAGGCAGGAGTGCAGTGGCTTGATCATAGCTCACAGTAGCGTTGAATTCCTGGGCTCAAGTGATCCTCCGACCTCAGCCTCTTGAGTAGCTGGGACTACAGGTGTGCGTCACCATGCCCAACTAATTTTTTTTTTTTTTTTAAATTTTGGGTTGCTTCGAACTTTATTTGACAAAAACAGAAGATAAACGTATCAAAAGAACACACAGGTGGGTGCGGGGGCATGGCTAGTAGTGGCGGCCGGGGTGGGCATCCGGGCTAAGACTTTTACTTGACTGCAGACTGGTCGGATTTCGCAGCTTCTAGGCCCCCAAGCTGGGACCGCGACTCCAAGGTGATCTAGTTGGACTACATGGCTAGCTTGGGAATGGGGGCCTCCACGGTCAGTGTGCCCTCAGGGGACAGGAAGGAGGAGACCTTGGTGGGGTCCACACCTTGGTGCAACGTGTATTTCCGGATGAGGCAGCGGGAGATGTAGCCATGCTTGTCCTGCTGCTCCTTGTGCTTGCCGGTGATCTCCACCACGCCACCCTTGGTCTTGACTGTCAGCTCGTCGGTGGCGAAGTGCTTGACGTCCAGGGATACGCGCCAGCGGTCCGCCGTGGGCCGGTTCTCCGAGACCCCGCTGCTGAGCTGCGGGCTGAGCGCCCGGCTGTAGGCGGGCGCGGCCACCGCGGGGCTCTCGACCGCGGTGGGGGGCAGGGGGCTCACGTAGCCTGGTCAGCTGCTGGTGCCAAACCACTGCGACCAGTCCGAAGGCCTGGTCGAAGAGGCGACTGTGCGGGTACCAGTTGCGGAAGGGGTCCCAGCTGGGGTCCGGCAGGAGCCAGAAGAGGACGCGGCGCTCGGTCAGGCTGCCAGGCTCTGCCGGGGAACTCGGCTTGGGCGGGTGTCTTTTTTTTTTTTTTTTAAAGAGATGGTGTCTTGCTGTATTGCCCATGCCAGTCTCAAACTCCTGGCCTCAAGCGATCCTCCAGTCTTGGCCTCCAAAACTGATGGGATTGCAGGCGCACCTCGGCTGTTCAAGAAATGGTTACATAGATTTCTTTTGCTTTCTTTCTTTCTTTCTTTATTTATTTATTTATTTATTTAGAGACAGAGTCTCGCTCTGTTACCCAGGCTGGAGTGTAATGGCACATTCTCAGCTCACTGCCACCTTTGCCTCCCCAGTTCAAGTGATTCTTCTGCCTCAGCCTGCCCAGTAGCTGGGACTACAGGCATGTGCCACCATGCCTGGCTAATTTTTCTCCTTTTAGTAGAGAGGGGGTTTCACCATGTTGGCCAGGCTGGTCTCGAACTCCTGACCTCAGGTGATCCACCCAACTCAGCCTCCCAAAGTGCTGGGATTACAGGCGTGAGCCACTGCACTTAGCCGGTTACATAGATATTTGCTGTGTAATTATTCTTTGGAGTGTACAAATGTGTATCATATTAAAGCATTTATTGAATGCATGAATACTAGTAACTATAACTTACATAGTGCTTTCTTATGTGTCAGGCACATAGTACAACATGCTTTATATAAATTAATTCTGTTTTAATCCTAAAAAGGAGGTACTGTCAATAGTCCCATTTTACAGATGAGGAGACTAAGACACAGGGAAGTAGTCGCTTTGTGTTAAAATTCTGCCCTTAATGTGTACACTTTCATAGCCTAGAAGATGAATGCCGCCTTAAACGAATGAGTCAAGAAGCCTCTTTCTGTCCGGCCCCTCCACTCCCCACCACACAGGTTGTTCCTTTTTCTCTTGGAAGAGCCCACTGGACTGCAGGTGGAAGAACTACAACTCCCAGCAGCGATTGCAAGCTCAACCTCCGTGCACACTCACCCCAGGCCTCACATCCGGTATGCGCCGTGCTCGCTCACAGGACTACACTTCCCAACTCTCTCCACACGGCCCGTGACACTCTGGACCGCGAGCACGGGGCAGGGTTTCTACAGCTGCTCCCTACTTTCTCGGACCCGGCGCTGGACCCAGCCCCCAACTCCGACACGGCTCCACCATGGAGGAGGCGGACCGAATCCTCATCCATTCCCTGCGCCAGGCCGGCACGTAAGGACAGCGCCCCCGCCCACCTCCGAAGCCCACATCCGGGACTCTAAAGCCCAGGACCCCGTTTCCCGGGAACCTTAAAACCCGGGACCCTGACATTCGGGGCTCCAACTCAAGGATCCTAAGACCCTCACCCCCTTAACACACACACACACACCCTGCCCTCCCTGACACCGACATCAGGGGCCTCCCAAATCCTTTGACCATGATATTTAGAACACCCAAAGTTCTGGGACCCAGACACCTTGAGACGTTACAACCTTGAAACCTCAAGACCCGGGACCCTGTAATCTGGGGATCTTAACATCAACACCCTGAGACCCTGTTATGTGGAGACCCTAAGACCCCTGTGCCCTAAGAACCAGGGAGCATAAAACCCCAGGACCCTGGCACTTGGGGACTCCAAAAAATCCCTGGACCGGATACTTGGGATCCTTCAAACTCCAGTTTCCCAAACACCTGGGGCTTAAAAAA
>NW_022292194.1:0-3216 GCF_002776525.5 Piliocolobus tephrosceles
GTCCTGAGAAGGACAGTCACCCTGTGTCAGGAAGGGCAGATACCCAAGCCCACTCGAGCCCAGCAAATGGGGGAGGCCCCCCACCGCCACCACAAATGTCTGGCCCAGCCCCCAGGCTGCTTCTGGCTGGGCCAGGGTAGCCAGCTGAGGTTCTCGGGTATCCTCAGACCCTCAAAGATAAGGGAACCTTATCTTTGGTTCCCTGGGGCTGCTTGCCAGGTGTGCACCTCCCTCTGCCGAGGGCCGACAGAGGCCTGAGTGCTGCCCCTGTGGAGTGGGCATGGCTCAGGAAGTATACTCCCTGCAGGCAGCAGGTGCCACCCTGCCTTAGTGGCACTACAGGCAGGGGTGTGCACTGCCCAAACCCCACAGCCTCAGGCCCCAGGGACGATCAGAACACAGGGAACGGCAGCGAGGCTGGCAGGGAAGCCCCTGGGTGTGCCTTGAGGAGGCTGGCCCTGCAGAAGGCAGGGCGGCAGCCACTCTGCACTGGGCCCCATCAAGACCCCAGGAGCAGAAAGCAGCCTGGGTCCTAGTGGGTCGGCCTGAGCCTGGCACGGTGCAGAGTACCCCAAAAGGACGGTTCCAGGCCCTGGAGGGCTGTCAGGAGCTCCTAGCTAGAGAAGGCTGGGAGCACCAGTGCATCAGCTTGGTCAGAAGCTGCCTGCAGGCAGCATTAGGAACCCCCATCACGCCTGGACTGCTCACCAAGATACCGGAGCACGGCTTCCAGCGGCTTGCGCACCGCCTGCTTCAGCACCAGTGGGCTCTGGGAGGCTTCGGGCAGCCGCGCCGTGCCTGCGGGGTACCACACAGTGTGAGGGGTGGGGCATCCCCAGGGAGCACGAGACCCTGCCTGCGCCTCGACCTGGAAGCCCTCAGTGGGCTCGGCCACGTCAGCACCACGGAGGAAATGGGGCTCCCTGAGATGAGAACTCCCAGTGGGGCTACAGGCTGGCCCCAAGGTTGCTGTTCCCTCCCCATCGCCTGCAGCAGCAGAGTGAGCGGGGCGTTGGGATGACTCACACTCGGCCTTGATGGCCGCGCTGTTGATGGGCAGGTAGGGGTGCCGCGCGGCGTGCCACGGGCGCAGGATCTCACGGCACAGGCGCCGGGCGATCCGTGTCAGCTTCGTCGTGTGCAGATAGAAGGCCTGCCTGGTCTTCATGGCGAACTTGGGGCTCCCGCTGCTCCGGGCTGGGAGGCCGTGGGGACTCTGCGGAAGGGGGCATAACCGCCCCGACACAGTGCCGTGACCGGGGGCCGAGGACCCACAGGGCTGACACGCTCACGGCAGGCGCCCGGGCAGATGTCCCCCCACTTACCATGTTACTGCGGTTTGGTCCTGGCCTCTCTCCATCTAACCGAGTTGGCATTTTCAAGCCACCATATTTCTTCCAATATGTCCAACAAGATGCGCAGAGACGACACTGCATGTTAGGGGGACCCCAAGAATACCACTGGTAAGACTGTGTGGCTACGGACAACAAAGTTGGAAATAGACGGATTCTTAAGCAGAACCAGCGATGTCAGAGTATTCCCCACCACCCCCACGCCGGCCGCCCCACCCGCCAGGCACCCCCGCACATTCCCCAAGGCTCTCCCAACCACATCCCTGGGACGCGGCCCCCCATCATCAGTGGGCCCCTCCCAGGCTGGGCCACGCTGGAGCCCTCAGGGCCAACGCAGGCACCACGGCCCACAGGCGGGTGTGCGATGTGCCCCCGGCTGTCCAGGGCACTTACTGTAACAGCTCTCGCAGGCCCGGCCAGCCCCAGGGCTCTGGCCCGGTGCTCCCGTGCCGTTCACCACACCAGCCTTGACGTTGTTGACGCTGATTTGGTTCGGATTTGGCTTGTTACTTAAAGAGGTAAAGGAGAGAAGAGAGGAGTTGCAGGAGCACAAACCTCAAGGGCCCAACTGCCCAGCACGCACCACGGCTGATCACCCCTCGTCCAGAACCACGTCCTCGCACCCCTCGGCCTCAGCAGTGCCTGGGAGCCACTGCTGAGGTCTGAGCTGTTTTCCAGGCGCCCGTGTTCCCCCTAGCATGGAGCCCAGCTCAGGGACTGAACCCTGGCGGTGTGGGTTGGAATCCCAATGCCCCCTTACTGACCAGGAGGCCAGGACGACAGAGACATGGCCATTGCATCTGCAGCCAGAACCCCCCAGCCCTGTGCCGCCCTCACGGGGGCTGCCCTAACTTTCCCAGCCTCTGAGCCTGAGTTTCCTTGGGACCCGCCTGGCCCTGGCACCCTGTGCCCACCCTCCCTGGCCCCCAGGGCCACGAGAACGACGGCTGTAAGGGCACACTTACTAGTTGGGAATATAAACTTGCTTTAACTTGCTCTCAGCTTCAGCTGCTTTCAAGCGTTTCTTAAAACAAAAGAGAAGGTCAGAGGTCAGCGGGCTAGGCCCAGGTTGGGGCTGTGGTGCAGACAGGCTGGAGGCCACGGAGAGGAGAGCGCCAATGGGGAGGAGAGCGCCACGGGGAGGAGAGCCCCAGTGGAGAGGAGAGCCGGGCCAAGGACTCAGGAATTTTCCTTCCCCTCCAGCTACAGTAGTGCACGCCCACCTGCTGGGAGAGGATGGGGCGCAGGACGCGGAGGCGGCACGCCCCGGGCACTGAGTGGCAGGCGGGCTCACCTGCTGCACGTATCTGTCGGTGGTCTTCCACATGTAGTAGTACTCAATGATGCTGGTCAGAGACTTCCACGGGAGCTGGGTGGGAGGAGGCGTGTCACACAAGCAGGAAGGGGCAGGAGGCAGGCACATCATGAGGGCAGGGGCAGGGCTGCGGCCAGAAAGCCACAGAGGGGGCAGGAGGTGGGAGGGCAACGTGTGCTTGGTGCGCTGAGGCCAGGCCCCTGCTGGCAGGCAGGTGCAGAGCGCAGCTGATGTGGGTCCCCCCAGCCAGGTGCCAAAAACACAGTGACGCCAGGGGAAGAGGAGCCGACACAGGGTCAAGGTCGAGATCTTGCTGAGGTGGCACTGACAACCCAGCCTCCATCTCAGCCTTTTTTTTTTTTTTTTTTTGAGATGGAGTCTCGCTCTGTCACCCAGGCTGGAGTACAGTAGTGCAATCTTGGCTCACTGCAACCTCCGCCTCCTGGGTTCAAGCGATTCTCTTGCCTCAGCCTCCTGAGTAGCTGGGATTACAGATGCATGCCACCATGCCTGGATAATTTTTGTATTTTTAGTAGAGATGGGGCTTCA
>NW_022292195.1:0-13434 GCF_002776525.5 Piliocolobus tephrosceles
TTCACCTCCTTTTCAGATTATGGAAAGAAATACTCTTGTCTGTGAAGCTTCTAAGACCCTGAATATAGAATAAACTTTTTGTGTGTAGCTAAGTAAGACTAGTGAGTAATACAAATATTTAATATATTCCATTGCTGCATTAAAATCCTTGGAAATAGAATTCTAATAACAGAAAAACCTAAAGACAGCTTCACTGCCAGCAATTCCTGGCAGCCTGCAGCTGCCCTCAGTCTCTGCTCAGCCAGCCTTTGCTCTAGAGAATAAAAGGGAGAGGGGCAGAAGATAGTTCATGGCAGTCTGAAGAGGTGATGAATTTTACCCAGAGGCACAAATTAGATAATGCATGCTATACTCTGCCTTTTTGCCCTCGAGGAGTGCTATATTTGCCTTAAAGTTTCACTGAAACTGTCAATTTTAGTTTCAAAATATCATAGCTTTTAGTACAAGTTACTTAGCAGCAAATATATTTCCAAGAGAGATACAACTTGAGATTCCAAACTTTAGTCACATCTTTCCATTCCCCAGTTTCCTGATTGCACTCCTGCCTGTTCCAAAGGATCTGTAGCATGTCACCTCTCTGATACTCTGCAGTCTGGTGAAGAGAAGTGAAGTCTATACATGTACATTACTCAAACTTGCCTTTGGCATAAAAGCACTGCTCCAGACATACATGTATTTGCTGTGGTCAGTAACCTGCAATGCGTGTTGTATTGCACCTATAATGTTGTATGTTGTCATTGTTGATATGCTAATCTTAACATGGGCAGTTTATTTAATTAGTGAATAAATCAAGTGACAATGGATAAAGGTGTTTTCATTAGGACAATAAAAATGGCAGTGATTATGCTGGTTCTAAGAGTGGTTAAGATTTTCAGAGATTTTTCTGGCCGGGTGCGCTGGCTCACGCCTGTAATCCCAGCACTTTGGGAGGCTGAGGCAGGTGAATCACATGAGGTTATGAGTTCAAGACCATCCTGGCCAATATGGCAAAACCCCATCTCTATTAAAAATACAAAAAATTAGCCAGGTGTGGTGGCAGACACCTGTAATTCCAGCTACTCGGAAGGCTGAGGCAGGAGAATCGCTTGAACCTAGGAGGCGGAAGTTGCAGTGAGCCAAGATCATGCCATTGCACTCCAGCCTAGGCAACAAGAGTGAAACTCCATCTCAAAAAAAGAATAAATAAATATATAAAAAAGATTTTCAGAGAGTTTCCATTTGTTAGGAAGCAGGCTAAGCTGATATACCAAAGATATCCCCAAGCAGAGTGAATGATGGAGTCACTTCTCCACATGCTCATCCAAAATCCAGGCTGCTGGGCCAGCCCAACAATCCTTAATACATAGCTTATATCTGTAGGTCCAAGGACTTCTGCAGTTGCCATTTCCCTAATGTTGGGAATGGGAAAAGAGGGAGCCCAGAGGAAGTGGTTTCTCTTTATGGAGATGACCAGAAGTTCCCACATGTATGCTCCTATCCCAATCTATTATGCTGAATCCCATTTGGCTTCGCTTAGTTATAAGAAGGGCTGAGAAATGCAGTCTCAAACTAGGCAGTGATGTTCCAAAATAAAACACAGGGCATCCTTTTATTAAAAAGAAGAAAGAGGCCGGGCGCGGTGGCTCAAGCCTGTAATCCCAGCACTTTGGGAGGCCGAGATGGGCGGATCACGAGGTCAGGAGATCGAGACCATCCTGGCTAACACGGTGAAACCCCATCTGTACAAAAAATACAAAAAATTAGCCGGGCATGGTGGCAGATGCCTGTGGTCCCAGCTACTCGGGAGAGGCTGAGGCAGGAGAATGGCGTGAACCCAGGAGGCGGAGCTTGCAGTGAGCTGAGATCTGGCCACTGCACTCCAGCCTGGGCGGCAGAGCGAGACTCCGTCTCAAAAAAAAAAAAAAAAAAAAAGAAGAAGAAAGAATAAATATGTGAAATACTTAACAGTTCCTTTGAATTCCTTTCACTGCTAACCAAAATGAAACAAGAATAGAAGCAGACTCATCAGCAGACCAAGGAGAGGCCATTCATCTATATTATACAATTCCTTGCTGACACTTACATCCAGAAATGTTTGATAGTCAAAGTCGGACACATTTCTGGTCTCGGGCTAATTAATTTAATATTGATTTATAGGATCATTGATTCACCAAATAAAATATCATGTTAGAGAATAGAGAAACAAGTGACCTACTGAGACCTGAACATCACTCCCCACTATATTTCAAGATTTGCCAGATCTCCTGCACAATATAGCAGTCATTGGCCCAGCTATAGATCTTACTAGTCCCATAATATGGGGGACCAACACCATGTGTCCTATGTTGTGAAGGGTCAACATACAGAGAACAAAAAGTGGACAATCAGTAGACATCAACCTGAAAGAAATAACCCTGAATGCATCAACAACAATGACAATAATAAAAGATATTGAATGTATGTTTGGCATCTATGTACAATTATATTCAACTTAGAATCCTTCTTTGGTTTTGTAAACTGATAAATGAAAGGTCACCCTCTCTACGGCTGAACCCTGTTTCTACTTTCATGAGGCATAGGTAACATCAGATAATTGATCAGGGCATAAGCATACCTTCCTTTTTGTTAACCTTACTAAAATAGAATTATATAATTTAAATGTAAAGCTCCAAAAGCTCAGTTTATGTAACTCAAAGTTATTTTGGTTCCTGCACATAGCAAATGAAGGAACAGTCTTCTGATAGCAAAAAAAAAAAAAAAAAAATTTATAATTAAAATGTTGGTAATTTTATACAGAAAACCTATTGGAAAAATATGTATTTTTAAAATGTAACTACAAAGAAAGGTAAATCTTTCTAAAAATATTCCTGCCATTGAATTTTATGCAGTTCCTAAAGAATAAAGCATGTAAATCTAAGCCTTTTTCCTCTATGGAATCCATAATCATATTTGCACCACTGTACTCAGCAAGGCATATTTTCAGTTCAGAGTTTAGTAAGTATTTTTAAAATGGCATATGATTTATGATTAGCCATAATAGTTGGAGAATTCCTTGCAGATTTGGGGAAAATCCTTTACATAGCTGGTCACAGAATATTCTGTGCATACAATTGGGAAAGAACAGTCGCTTCAATAAATGGTGTTGGAAAAACTGAATATCCATAAGCAGAAGAATGAAATTAGATCCTCATCTTATACCGTATTGAAAAAAACTCAACTCAAACTGGATTAAATATAAGACATGAAACAGTAAAACTGCTAGAAGAAAATATAAGGGAAAAGCTCCACGACACTGATCTGGACAATGATTTTTTGAATATGACACCAAAAGCACAGGCAACAGAAGCAAAAATAGACAAATGAGATTACATGGGCTTAAAAGATTCTGCAGGCAAAGGAAACAATCGAGTAAAGAGACAACCCAGAGAATGGGAGAAAATATTTGGAAGTGGTACATCTGATAAAGAGTTAATATTCAAAATACAAGGAACTCAACTTAATAGCAAGAAAACAACCTGATTTAAAAATGGGCAAAAGATCTGAATAGACTTTCTCTAAAGAAGACATACAAATGTCCAACAGGTACATGGAAAATGCTTAGCATCACTAAGCATTAGGGAAATGCAATTTATTTATTTATTTATTTATTTTATTATACTTTAAGTTCTAGGGTACATGTGCACAACGTGCAGGTTTGTTACATATGTATACTTGTGCCATGTTGGTGTGCTGCATCCATCAACTCGTCGGCACCCATCAACTCATCATTTACATCAGGTATAACTCCGAATGCCATCCCTCCCCGCTCCCGCCTCCCCGTAATAGGCCCTGGTATGTGATGTTCCCCTTCCAGAGTCCTAGTGATCTCATTGTTCAATTCCTACCTATGAGTGAGAACATGCGGTGTTTGGTTTACTGTTCTTGTGATAGTTTGCTGAGAATGATAGTTTCCAGCTGCATCCATGTCCCTACAAAGGACGCAAACTCATCCTTTTTTATGGCTGCATAGCATTCCATGGTGTATGTGTGCCACATTTTCTTAATTCGGTCTGTCACTGATGGACATTTGGGTTGATTTCAAGTCTTTGCTATTGTGAATAGTGCCGCAATAAACATACGTGTGCATGTGTCTTTATAGCAGCATGATTTATAATCCTCTGGATATATACCCAGTAATGGGGTGGCTGGGTCAAATGGTATTTCTAGTTCTAGATCCTTTAGGAATTGCCATACTGTTTTCCACAATGGTTGAACTGGTTTACAATCCCACCAACAGTGTAAAAGTGTTCCTATTTCTCCACATCCTCTCCAGCACCTGTTGTTTCCTGACTTTTTAATGATCACCATTCTAACTGGTGTGAGATGGTATCTCATTGTGGTTTTGATTTCCATTTCTCTGATGGCCAGTGATGACAAGCATTTTTTCATGTGCCTGTTGGCTTTATGCATGTCTTCTTTTGAGAAATGTCTGTTCATATCCTTTGCCCACTTTTTGATAGGGTTGTTTGTTTTTTTCTCATAAATTTGTTTGAGTTCCTTGTAGGTTCTGGATATTAGCCCTTTGTCAGATGAGTAGATTGCAAAAATGTTCTCTCATTCTGTAGGTTGCCTGTTCGCTCTGATGGTAGTTTCTTTTGCTGTGCAGAAGCTCTTTAGTTTAATTAGATCCCATTTGTCAATTTTGGCTTTTGTTGCCATTGCTTTTGGTGTTTTAGACATGAGGTCCTTGCCCATGCCTATGTCCTGAAAGGTATTACCTAGGTTTTCTTCTAGGGTTTTTATGGTTTCAGGTCTAACATTTAAGTCTCTAATCCATCTTGAATTAATTTTCGTATAAGGAGTAAGGAAAGGATCCAGTTTCAGCTTTCTACTTATGGCTAGCCAATTTTCCCAGCACCATTTATTAAATAGGGAATCCTTTCCCCATTTCTTGTTTTTGTCAGGTTTGTCGAAGATCAGATGGCTGTAGATGTGTGGTATTATTTCTGAGGGCTCTGTTCTGTTCCATTGGTTTATATCTCTGTTTTGGTACCAGTACCATGCTGTTGTGTTTACTGTAGCCTTGTAGTATAGTTTGAAATCAGGTAGCGTGATGCCTCCTGCTTTGTTCTTTTGACTTAGGATTGCCTTGGCAATGTGGGCTCTTTTTTGGTTCCATATGAACTTTAAAGCAATTTTTTCCAATTCTGTGAAGAAAGTCATTGATAGCTTGATGGGAATGGCATTGAATCTATAAATAACCGTGGGCAGCATGGCCATTTTCACGATATTGATTCTTCCTATCCATGAGCATGGTATGTTTTTCCATTTGTTAGTGTCCTCTTTTATTTCACTGAGCAGTGGTTTGTAGTTCTCCTTGAAGAGGTCCTTTACATCCCTTGTAAGTTGGATTCCTAGGTATTCTATTCTCTTTGAAGCAATTGTGAATGGAAGTTCATTCATGATTTGGCTCTCTGTTTGTCTGTTACTGGTGTGTAAGAATGCTTGTGATTTTTGCACATTGATTTTGTATCCTGAGACTTTGCTGAAGTTGCTTATCAGCTTAAGGAGATTTTGGCCTGAGATGACGGGGTTTTCTAAATATACAATCATGTCATCTGCAAACAGGGACAATTTGACTTCTTCTTTTCCTAACTGAATAGCCTTTATTTCTTTCTCTTGTCTGATTGCCCTAGCCAGAACTTCTAACACTATGTTGAATAAGAGTGGTGAGAGAGGGCATCCCTGTCTTGTGCCAGTTTTCAAAGGGAATGCTTCCAGTTTTTGCCCATTCACTATGATACTGCCTGTGGGTTTGTCATAAATAGCTCTTATTATTTTGAGATACATTCCATCATTACCGAATTTATTGAGCATTTTTAGCATGAAGGGAGGTTGAATTTTGTCAAAGGCCTTTACTACATCTATTGAGATAATCATGTGGTTTTTGTCTTTGGTTCTGTTTATATGCTGGATTATGTTTATTGATTTGTGTATGTTGAACCAGCCTTGCATCCCAGGGATGAAACCCACTTGATCATGGTGGATAAGCTTTTTGATGTGCTGCTGGATTGAGTTTGCCAGGATTTTATTGAGGATTTTTGCATCGATGTTCATCCGGGATATTGGTCTAAAATTCTCTTTTTTTGTTGTCTCTGCCAGGCTTTGATATCAGAATGATGTTGGCCTCATAAAATGATTTAGGAAGGATTCCCTCTTTTTCTATTGATTGGAATAGTTTCAGAAGGAATGGTACCAGCTCCTCCTTGTACCTCTGGTAGAATTCGGCTCTGAATCCATCTGGTCCTGGACTTTTTTTGGTTGGTAAGCTATTAATTATTGCCTCAATTTCAGAGCCTGCTATTGGTCTATTCAGGGATTCAACTTCTTCCTGGTTTAGTCTTGGCAGAGTGTAAGTGTCCAGGATATTATCCATGTCTTCTAAGTTTTCTAGTTGATTTGCATAGAGATGTTTATAGTATTCTCTGATGGTGGTTTGTATTTCTGTGGGGTCGGTGGTGATATCCCATTTATCATTTTTTATTGCATCTATTTGATTCTTCTCTCTTTTCTTCTTTATTAGTCTTGCTAGTGGTCTATCAATTTTGTTGATCTTTTCAAAAAACCAACTCCTGGATTCATTGATTTTTTGGAGGGGTTTTTGTGTCTCTATCTCCTTCAGTTCTGCTCTGATCTTAGTTATTTCTTGCCTTCTGCTAGTTTTTGAATGTGTTTGCTCTTGCTTCTCTAGTTCTTTTAATTGTGATGTTAGGGTGTCAATTTTAGATCTTTCCCGCTTTCTCTTGTGGGCATTTAGTGCTATAAATTTTTCTCTACACTCTGCTTTAAATGTGTCCCAGAGATTCTGGTGTGTTGAGTCTTTGTTCTCATTGGTTTCAAAGAACATCTTTAATTCTACCTTCATTTCGTTATGTACCCAGTAGTCATTCAGGAGCAGGTTGTTCAGTTTCCATGTAGTTGAGCAGTTTTGATTGATTTTATTAGTCCTGAGTTCTAGTTTGATTGCACTGTGGTGTGAGAGACAGTTTCCTATACTTTCTGTTTTTGTACATTTGCTGAGGAGTGCTTTACTTCCAACTATGTGGTCAATTTTGGAATAAACGTGATGTGGTGCTGAGAAGAATGTATATTCTGTTGATTTGGGATAGAGAGTTCTGTAGATGTCTATTAGGTCCACTTGGTGCAGAGTTGAGTTCAATTTCTGGATATCCTTGTTAACTTTCTATCTCGTTGATCTGTCTAATGTTGATAGTGGGGGTTGAAGTCTCCCATTATTATTCTGTGGGAGTCTAAGTCTCTTTGTAAGTCTCTAAGGAGTTGCTTTATGAATCTGGGTGCTCCTGTATTGGGCGCATATATATTTAGGATAGTTAGCTCTTCCTGTTGAATTGATCCCTTTACCATTACATAATGGCCTTCTTTTTCTCTTTTGATCTTTGATGGTTTAAAGTCTGTTTTATCAGAGACTAAGATTGCAACGCCTGCTTTTTTTTTGTTTGTTTGTTTGTTTGTTCTCCATTTGCTTGGTAGATCTTCCTCCATCCCTTTATTTTGAGCCTATGTGTGTCTCTGCATGTGAGATGGGTCTCCTGAATATAGCAAACTGATGGGTCTTGACTCTTTATCCAATTTGCCAGTCTGTGTCTTTTAATTGGAGCATTTAGTCCATTTACATTTAAGGTTAATATTGTTATGTGTGAACTTGATCCTGTCATTGTGATATTATCTGCTTATTTTGCTCGTTCGTTGATGCAGTTTCTTCCTAGCATCTATGGTCTTTACATTTTGGCATGTTTTTGCAATGGCTAGTACCAGTTGTTCCTTTCCATGTTTAGTGCTTCCTTCAGGGTCTCTTGTAGGGCAGGCCTGGTGGTGACAAAATCTCTAAGCATTTACTTGTCTGTAAAGGATTTTATTTCTCCTTCACTGATGCAACTTAGTTTGGCTGGATATGAAATTGTGGGTTGAACATTCTTTTCTTTAATAATGTTGAATATTGGCCCCAACTCTCTTCTGGCTTGGAGAGTTTCTGCCAAGAGATCTACTGTTAGTCTGATGGGCTTCCTTTTGTGGGTAACCCGACCTTTCTCTCTGGTTGCCCTTAACAGTTTTTTCTTCATTTAAACTTTGGTGAATCTGACAATTATGTGTCTTGGAGTTGCTCTTCTCGAGGAGTATCTTTGTGGCATTCTTTGTATTTCCTGAATTTGAATGTTGGCCTGCTTTACTAGGTTGGAGAAGTTCTCCTGGATGATATCCTGAAGAGTGTTTTCCAACTTAGTTCCATTTTCCCCCTCACTTTCAGGCACACCAATCAGATGTAGATTTGGTCTTTTCACATAATCCCATATTTCTTGGAGGCTTTGTTCATTTCTTTTTCCTCTTTTTTCTCTAGACTTCTCTTCTCATTTCATTTCTTTCATTTGATCTTTAGTCATTGATACTCTTTCTTCCAGTTGATCAAGTCAGTTACTGAAGCTTGTGCATTTGTCACGTATTTCTCGTGTCATGGGTTTTATCTCTGTTAGTTCGTTTATGGCCTTCTCTGCATTGATTATTCTAGTTATCCCTTCTTCCGTTCTTTTTTTAAGATTTTTAGTTTCTTTGTGCTGTGTATGTAGTTCCTCCTTTAGCTCTGAGAAGTTTGATGGACTGAAGCCTTCTTCTCTCAACTCGTCAAAGTCATTCTCCGTCCAACTTTGATCCCTTGCTGGCAATGAGCTGCGTTCCTTTGGAGGGGGAGATGTGCTCTGATTTTTTGAATTTCCAGCTTTTCTGCCCTGCTTTATCCCCATCTTTGTGGTTTTATCTGCCTTTGGTCTTTGATGCTGGTGATGTACTGATGGGGTTTTGGTGTGGGTGTCCTTTCTGTTTGTTAGTTTTCCTTCTAACAGTCAGAACCCTCAGCTGTAGATCTGTTGGAGATTGCTTGAGGTCCACTCCAGACCCTGTTTGCCTGGGTATCAGCAGCAGAGGCTGCAGAAAATAGAATGTTGCTGAACAGCGAGTGCTGCTGTCTGATTCTTGCTCTGGAAGCTTCCCAGAATCACCTCCTTCCACATTTTCAATTTATGTGCTTCAGGGAGGTTCCTGTGACTTACATCTAGTTAATCAGAGCATTCCATTCCCCTGATATGTAGTATTTGTCCACAGATGGACACACACCCAATCAGGGCCAGTGAAATGTACTCAGATGTTTTGCTGGGTCTGCTGAGGGGATATTTTGTTATTGTTGTTAGACTTAAACTTGGAAGGCTGTGGAAGCAGGATTCATACTGGACCTTTTGTATACTTGAAGCAATAAACTCCATTTATTTGTACAAGCTATATTGGGTTAAATTTTCCCAAAGTTACAACCCAGGGAGTTGTGATCAGGTGAACAGATGGTGACTTAAGAAGTAAGCTAATTAATGCATCTTTTGTTCTCATCTTCATTTCTGAAAAGGAGGTCAACACAGTGTTTCTGAAAGTCTGAATATACCTCCCAGAGGGGAGTCAAGTGTTTTTCTGTTTGACTCACTAAAGAGACTTGACTTTAACAATAATCAGTTATTATCTCCCGTTGTTTCTGTGAGTGGGATGACTTATCTGTGTTCCACAATATCCAGAGCTTCAGAAGGAAGGCTTGAAGATGGGGAGCTAGAATCTTCATTCATATGTCTGGGAGTGGAGTTGATCCTGGCATTTGACTGAGGACCTACCTAACTGGGGCAATAAGCCAAAATATTCACAAGTGGCCTCTCTAGATTGTTTGGGCTTCCTCAAAAGATGGTGGCTGAGTTCTAAGACCAACCATCCTGAGAGATACCAGGGAGAAGTCACATAACATCATTTCTACCACAATTTGTTAGCAGTGAATCCTTCCCACATTCAAGGAGAAGGAACTGTAATTTTATCTTCTGAAATGAAGTTTAAAGAATTTGCAAACATATTTTGAATTACCCGCAGAAAAGGAGAGAGAAGAGTTTTCTTTACACTGCAGAACTAGTTAAAATGAGGTAAATTTTCATCTGTAAGAGCAGAAGGTTAAAAGATGCTATCCAACAAATCAAGAAAAGTTATAATACATGTTTTATTTAGACATATGGCAGTAACCTCTAAGAGAATTACAAACAGAAATAATTCAAAGTGAGTGTTCCTGGGTACTAAGAATTCCACTGAGGGAGATAGTTGCTTTACATTATAAGGTCTTTAGTAGTGTTTAAGCTTTTTTGAAGCTATGAACCTTTATTACTCTTGCTAAAATTGTACAAACTAAACATTTAAATATTCATATGTATCCTCCCCAAATATCAGCTCAAGTGTTTTCTTCTTTAAAAATTCTTCTGTAGCTTCTCTCTGCTTCTGTTTTGGGTTGGGTAACCCTCCAAAGGGCCACAAACCTAAGATTCGCCACATTGCACTGCAGTGACTTGTGTCTCGTGATAGTTGGGATGCTCACTGAGGGCAAGACTGACTTGTATCTCTGTGTGATGGTTAATACTGAGTGCCAACTTGATTGGATTGAAAGATGCAAAGTATTGATCCTGGGTGTGTCTGTGAGGGTGTTGCCAAAGGAGATTAACATTTGAGTCAGTGGGCTAGGAAAGGCAGACCCACCCTTAATCTGGGTGGGCACCATCTAATCAGCTGCCAAAGTGGCTAGAATATAAAGCACTCAGAAAAACGTGAAAAGATGAAGCTGGCCTAGCGTCCCAGCCTACATCTTTCTCCTGTGCTGGACCCTTCCTTCCCTTGAACATCAGACTCCAAGTTCTTCAGTTTGGAACTCGGACTGGCTTTCCTTGCTTCTCAGCTTGCAGATAGCCTCTTCTGGGACCTTGTGATTGTGTGAGTTAATACTTAATAAACTCCCCTTTTTGTGTATATATTCATCATATTAGTTCTCTCCCTCTAGAGAACACTGACTAATACACTCTGTATTTCCAAAGTAGAGCATAATAAATGGCATGTGATAACTACACAGTAAACCTATTTTAATACATAAAGAGGAATGACATGTTTCGATGTGCCTTAAGAAAAATAACTCATAGCCATATTGCTAGTAGAGTGTGCATGTGGCAGGGGTGGGGGGAGCATTGTATATGTGTAAGTTTTGCGAGTGCGTGTTTGGGAGCCGTGGGAAGGAATGAAATCCTGTAAGGAGCATTTGTAACATATCAATGATACAATTCTGAAGGCGTGAGGCAGGGTGGTGGCAGGGAGAATGGTGACACAATCATGGGAGACATGATTTGATGTAGAATAAACATACTTAGCACTGAATGTGGGGTATGAGAGGAAAGGGACCAATACAGAGGACACAGATATAGGGAGAGGTGACTAGGAGAGACCACAGAAGGACTTGTGGTGTTGTAGGTAAGGGAAAGGCCATGCCACAGGGTGAGCATGGCCAGACCTTGTGGCCTATGGATTCCCCATTCCTACACCTTCAGTCTTCTGAGGCAATTCTCCAACCTAACCTGGGGTTGAAGAGGGTTGCTCCAGTTTGCATACCTGCTCCTTAGACAAAGCTGAAGTGTCTGAATACCAGGGCTTCTACAGTTTATACTTCATGACAGCAAAAAGCTGTGAAAGAAGTTATGCCTGTTCAGTCAGGATGTGTCAAAATGGGGAGCTTAATATGGGCCAGTTATCATCAGACTGTAAGAAAGTGTGATAGTATATATTTCCCATAAGCAATTCCATCCAGATTTTTCACTGTACTATTTAGATTTGCTTGAGAGAAATGGTATGGGTTTCTCTCTTATCAGCCTCCTGTGCTTTTTTCAGTGATCTTTGGGGGACATTGTGCAGTCATTAAGATTAAACATTTTGAATACTATTCAACAACAAGGAAAATTATTATGAGACATTAAATGAAAAACGAACATAAAATTGTATCTACATTGTGATAACTATAAAAATGTATCCATGCATATGCATAGACGTTGGTAAGAAACTCAGAAGTTGTATTTGTTTGGATGTCAAGAGAGTATAAGGACCTTTCTCACATTGTTGTTTCCATTAACTTTGTTTGAACCAGGAATATTCACTTAATAAGTTATTTGTGGATTTTAAAATAGTACTGAGAAAGTTGCATTGCTCACAGTCATGACGGTGATAGAGTAAACATAGGGCATCTCCTGATCAGATAAAGTATATTAAAAAGAAGGGACCCAGGGCCCTTAAGTCAGAGAACAGGAATTTCTACGGAGTTTAGAAAGGAAATGAGATTTGATTGTATGTTGTAAAACTATGTGTCAAATTTGAAAAATATGTGCTCTAACAAGTGATATGATAATCAGAATAGAGCCATTTGTCATTCTTCTGAAAAATAATATATGACAAACAAAGAGTCTCCAATGTAATGATCAGAAGTACAGCTGGGAGCCCTGAGGATCCTGGAATTGGAAATTAGGTAAAAAGAAGGTGGGGGGTGCAGCAGTATAGAAATATGTTTTTTCATCAAAAGCTTTGGAGAAAGATGGGGAGTGGGGAGTTGGGATTTTATAAGATCTGATTCAAATTAAACCATATGAAGTAATACCAACTAATGCAAGCAAGAGTAAAAGGAAGCAATTTTTAAAAATGTCCTGAGACACATGTATGTTTATTGCGGCACTACTCACAATAGCAAAGACTTGGAATCAACCCAAATGTCCATTTGTGACAGAATGGATTAAGAAAATGTGGCACATATACACCATGGAATACTATGCAGCCATAAAAAAGGATGGATGCAGCTGGAAACCATCATTCTTAGCAAACTATCACAAGAAGAGAAAACCAAACACCGCATGTTCTCACTCATAGGTGGGAACTGAACAATGAGATCACTTGGACTCAGGACGGGGAACATCACACACGGGGGCCTATCATGGGGAGGCAGGAGTGGGGAGGGACTGCATTGGGGAGTTATACCTGATATAAATGATGAATTGATGGGTGCTGACAAGTTGATGGGTGCAGCACACCAACATGGCACAAGTATACATATGTAACAAACCTGCACGTTATGCACATGTACCCTAGAACTTAAAGTATAATAAAAAAATAAATAAATAAATAAACGAAAATAAAAAAATAAATAAAAAATGTCCTGAGAAAACAATTCCAGACAATAAAGATGGCATGGTACAGAAATATATCATTTTGACTCTTGGAACCTCATGAAAAAATAGTGCTAGGATTGAAAAAGACATCAACCTACAAGAACACCGAGAAAAGTTTAGGAACAAAACAGCAACAATGTCTTGGAAGCCAGAAAGCAGATGAATAAATCTTAAATATCAGGGTAGATGTGAGAAAATGACATAACAAGCCAGCAGCAAGGAGCGTTGAAAGATTTACACCATAGAATCCCCAAAAGTCAGTGATGATGAGCATTTTTTCATGTGTCTGTTGGCTGTATGAATGTCTTCTTTTGAGAAATGTCTGTTCATATCCTTTGTCCACTTTTTGATGGGGTTGTTT
>NW_022292196.1:0-1013 GCF_002776525.5 Piliocolobus tephrosceles
AATAGGCAAGTAAGAAAACCAGCCTGTCAGTTCCTTAAAATATGAAACATAGAGTTACGATGGGACCTGGCAGTACACGCTCCCTTCCTTATACTGCCTTCAGGTCTTTTCCTAAATGTGGCTCTTTTGCAGTGAGCCATTCCCCCTCATACTAGCCTTCCATAGGCTCCTTTCCAGCTGCATTTTCTCCTTTAGTCCTTTCTGTCTTCTGACATGCCATGTGGTTCACTTGTTGGTTTTGCCTCTGTTCTTTTTGTATTTTTTGAGATGGAGTCTTGTTCTGTCACCCAGGCTGGAGTGCAGTGGCATGATCTGGGTTCACTGCAACCTCTGCCCTGCTGGGTTCAAGCAATTCTCCTGATTCAGCTTCCTGAGTAGCTGGGATTACAGGCATATGCTACCACACCCAGCTAATTTTTGTATTTTTAGGCTTGTCTCAAACTCCTGACCTCAGGTGATCCACTTGAGGCCTCCTAAAGTGCTGGGATTACAGGCGTGAATTTTTTTTTTTTTTTTTTTTTTTTTGAGACATAGTCTTGCTGTGTTGCCCAGGCTGGAGTGGAGTGACATGATCTTGGCTGACTGCAACCTCCATCTCCTGGGCTGAAGCAATCCTCCTGCCTGAGACTCCCAAGTAGCTAGGACTACAGGCACACATCACCATACCCAGCTAATTTTTTGTATTTTTGGTAGAGACAGGGTTTCCCCATATTTCCCAGGCTGATCTCAAACTCCTGACCTCAAGTGATCCACCTGCCTTGGCCTCCGAGAGTTCTGGGATTACAGATGTGAGCCACTGTGCCTGGCCCCTTTTGTAGATTTTTATAAATATGGAATTGTACAGTATGTACTCTGTTGTTTTTCTGCCAGTAGTCAGTGTAATGATTTTGAGATGCATGTGTATTGTTGCAAGTATCAGTAGTTCATTTTGTTTTTGCTAAGAAGTGTTCTGTTGTGTGGGTATAGCACCATCCCTGTATCCATTTAACTACTGATGGCCTTCTGGGTTGTTT
>NW_022292197.1:0-7058 GCF_002776525.5 Piliocolobus tephrosceles
GAGGTCTGTTGGGGTTCTGAGGACTGTTGTTGGGGGTCTGAGTGAGGTCTGTCGGGGGTCTGAGTGAGGAATGTTGGGGGTCTGAGTGAGGTCTGTTGTTAGGGTCTGAGTGAGGACTGGGACCCACCAGGCTTTAACAGTCACTCTAGCCGCTGGACAGGAACCAGCAGGGCCAGGAAGCGTCAATAGTGAGGTGAGAGGATGGGGCCAGCGTGGGTCTGAGAGCAGCTCCGGCCACAGGGAAGGCAGAGGAAAGCCAGGCCTCCCGGTCTCCGGGTACAGCCACACCTGAGCTTCAGGGCCAGCAGGGAGCTCCTCTCACCTCCCAGGAAACCTCATGCCAGCCACTCAGGTAAGATTACTGCCACATTTGCCTGAGCCCAAGGCTCCGGTTACCTGCTCCCGCAGGGACGTGCGCCTGCCCGCCCGCCAAGAGGGCCTCACCGCCCGCCAGCTGGGGTCCCTACACCTGGATGGCAGGAAGTCATCCAGAGCGAACCTGAGCCGGCTGACAGGGCGGTACCTGCCTCACCCCACCTGCCAGCCCTCCCAGCTCCTCTTCTTCCCCAGGGGCCAGCCTGCAGGACTCATTTGCCTCCTCTGTGAACAGCAACCTCTCACCCCCGTCCTTCCAGGACTCAGTTGCCTCCTCTGGGAAGAGCAACCTCTCACCCGTCCTTCCTGCCTGACAGGCCATGGTCTGGGACAGGGTTTTGTCAACACCAAACCCCTAGAACACAGGAGGGACAATAGGGCCTGGGTTGGGTAGGGGGTGAGGGGGCATGTTGCCCTTCTAGGAATGGGGCTGGGACATGTGAGGATGTGGGCCTGGTGCTGGCAGGGGCAACAGGCGCTGGGTGGACTGGAGATCTGGGGACAGGTCAGATACCCATCACCTGCCCAGGTTCCCCAGCAAGCAGGGAGAGGAACCAAGGCCCTCCCTCAAGGCCAGCCTAGCGGGGCTATGCCCCTGCCCAGCCTCTGGAGGCCAAGGGGGAAGGGCTTCATCCCTGCAGGCCCAGCTAAGCCTCTCCCTGCAAGCCTGGCCTGACCCACCCCCACCGCACAAGCAGACCCCCAGCCCAACTTCATCTCCCACCATCTGATTGCCTCCTCCCCAGCCCAAACCCTCAAGGCTAAGTCTAAACCCCTCCTCCTGTCCCCAGGCAGGGGCAACAGCAGTGGCACAAGTCAGAGGACAGGCAGACAAGGCAATAGATGTTCCACCCCAGGCCAGGGCACCTCAAAGCCCAGAGTATCCCACAGCCCAGGGTACTGCATGGCCCAGCATACTCCAAGACCCAGGGTACCCCAGGTCCAGGGTACCCCAAGACCCAGGACACCCAGATCCGGGGCATCCCAAAGCCCAGGGTACCCCAAAGCCCAAAACACTGCATGGCCCAATATACCCCAAGACCCAGGGTACCCCAAGTCCAGGGTACCCCAAAGTCCAGGGTATCCTAGGTCCAGGGCCCCCAAAGCCCAGGGTACCCCAGAGCCCAAAGCACTGCATGGCCCAGCACACCCCAAGGTCCAGGGCACCTTAAAGCCCAGGATGCCTCAGGCCCAGAGCACCCAAAGCACAGAGTACCCCACAGCCCAGGGCATCCTAGATCCAGTACACCCCACAGCCTTGTGTACCCCATGGCCCAATGCACCCCCAGTCCAGGGCACCCCAAAACTCAGGGCACTTCAAGTCCAGGGCACCCCCAGCCTAGGGCACTGCATGGTCCAGCACACCTCATGGCCCAGGGTACTCCAAAGCCCAGGCACCCTAAGTCCAGTGTACCCCCACCCAGTGTACCCCCAATCTACAGCATCCCAAAACTCAGGCCACCCAGGTCCAGGGCACCCCAAAGCCCAGGGCACTCCAGGTCCAGGGCCCTGCACGGTCCAAGCCAACACAGCCTCCTAGACCTGCTGCCCCACCAACGCCCCGACTTGGTTTCTTCCCCTCGGCCTCACATCAGTCTCCCGCCCCCCACAGAGCACCGGGCTTGGTGCAGGCGCCAGGAGCTCCAAGCACAGATACATTTCCTGAAACCTGAGCTTCTGAGAGGCCCAGGCCTCTGCCACCATTGTCACCCGAGGGAGGGAAGAGGGGGTGGGGGCAAACACCGTGCCCAGGGCTCTGGGCCCCAGGGCCGCAGCAGGAGGAGCAGACCAAAGCCCACCCCACGCAGGAACCCAGACACCCACGCTCCACACCAGAGACCAGCCAGGGCCTTGCCTGGGTGCACCTCCCCATCCCCAGCACACCCCTCTAGGTCCCAGGCCCCCCACTGTGAAGACGGTGGCAGCCAGGGCCTGCTAGCACCTGCCATAAAGCCCAGGGTACAACTGATGCCAGCCACACCCCGCTGAGGCCTGGGATGTGGGGATAGGAACCCCAATCAGGCCTGCGGTCTGGGGACGGGGACTCCGCTCAGGCCTGGGGTCTGGGGACAGCACCCTGCTCAGTCCTGGGGCTGGGGACAGGGACCTCGCTCAGGCCTCCGGCCTGAGGACAGGGACCCCACTCAGGCCTAGGGTCTAGAGACAGGGACCCCGCTCAGGCCTAGATCTGGGGAACAGGGACCCTGGCTGGGGCCTGCGATTGCAGATCCTTGTCTTCCCACCCCCACCCCACCACCAGCAGCTCAGGCCGGAGCCTGGCTCCACAAGCGCCCCTTCATTGGCCTAGCTTGCTTCTCTCATCAAGACACCACAGAGCCGCCCACGAGGGCCCCTGAGAGCCACAGTCCCCTCCCACCCAGGCCTGCTGCCTGCTCCCCGCCCCGCACCCCCCACCCCACCCCCGCCTTCCTATCATGCCGCAGCTTTCACCCTTCAGTCCACCCTCAGGGACCAGTGACAAACCCCCAGCCCACTCTCCAAACCTCCCTAGCCAAAGGCAGTCCTCCCTGACTCCTACGGTCCCCATGTTGCCTGGGCACTGAAAGCCCCACCCTGCCCCCATACCAAAGCTTTGAACGAGACCCCCGGCGTACAAGGCGGACATGCTCTGAGCTCCCTAGGGCTCTGGGCCCCAGGGCCACGGCAGGAGGAGCAGGCTGATGCCCACCCAACACAGGAACCCAGACACCCACGTTCCACACCAGACCGGCCAGCTCTCCTGGTCCCTACTGGGAAGGTGTGAGAAGAAGGTGGCTCCGTGTGCAGACAGGACCCCCTGAAGGTAGGGTGGGGAGGCCAGGGCCCTGTCAGCCCCAGCCCCAAGCTCAGAAAAAACAGGAAGCAGCATGGGGCTGAACCTCACGCCTGCCTCAAGCAGCTTAGGTGGCCCCAGGCACAGACCTCAGCCTGGCCCACCTTGAGCCCTAGTCGGGCTGGATGCAGGGGGCGGGCTCTGTAACAGCCTTCCTCCCTAGGGCGAAGAGAAGAGAGGAGAGGGAAGGCTGGGAAGGGGAGGTACTGGACAGTTCTGGGAACCAGGCTGGGGGCACAAGCAGAGCCTGAGCTGGGAGCCCAGCAGCCCTATCTGACTTCGTGAGACCCGCAATGAAAAAGCACCACTGCGCCCATTTCACAGGTGAGAAAAGCTCAGCCCCAGCACCTTCTGATGGCCCAGGACCTCAGGCCTCCTGAGCTGACAGACACAGGGTCAGCCACAGGCCCACCTCCTATATCTGCAGGGCCCTCACCCATCCCATTCTCCTCACAAGCCCAGATCTGTCACGGGGACCATACTCCACCCACGCCACCCCGCACAGCTGCCCTGGAGCCCAGCACGCGCATGCCGAGACAGAACAGGAGAGACCCTCGCTGGCAGGCAGGCTCCTGGGCTCCTGGCTCCAGAGATGGACCAGCCAGGAAGGCACGGCTTCCAGCTGTACCTCTGAGGGCGGGGCCCTGGCTGCCCAGGTCACAGCCAACTGCCACCATCCTGCTCCTCCCTCAGCCAGCAGGTGCCCCTGGGCCTGCCCCCTGGGCCTGCCACCTACCAGGTCCCAGAGCAAAACTGCCTGCTGCCCCCACCATGACACTACTCTTCTCCAAACCTCCATCACCACCTGCCACGCCTACAGAGCACCCGGGGTGCGTGCACACACGCAACTGGGAGAATGTGGCCTCACCCTGCCAGCTACAAGTCAGGCACCAGGACCAACCCAGGCTGATACCGGCCTCCTGGGGACGTCTGGGGGTGGAGCCAGGAGAGGAGGGGCAGCCAGGCAGCCTGCTGGCACGTGGTCCACCACCTCTTCACATCTAAGACCCCGGGCCCACCCACCAAGGGAAGCTGAGCCTGAGACCAGCACAGATCCATGAGTCATAGACGGCACACAGACCCCGGCCGCAAGAAGCCAGGCCAGGGGGCAGAGGGCCATCCAGCCAGGCCTGGGTCACCAGCAGAGACCACAAGGTGGGAGAGTCACTCAGGGGGCAGAGGGAGTGAATGCAGAGCCCAGACGCCCCCACTCCTCTTCCACAAGACCCTCTCATACTCTTTACTCCAGAGAGCCCAAGAGCCCCGCGGGCCCGGGCAGGACACCACCCTAGCCTCCAGGCTGAAAGCCCTCAAGTCCCAGGGAGCCTGAACTTCCCGTCACAGCCAAGCACACCTCAGATCACTGCACAGAGCAGGACCTCGGCAAGCCAGGGCAGTGTGGCCACGGGCTGCTGCCGCCCGAGTGCAAATACCAGGGTGCTGGCATCATGGCACAGCTCCCTCCCGGCAGCCAGGCCACATGGCAGGAGACCAGGGCTGCCCCCAAACATGCAGCTATACCTCTGCCCGGGCCCCCAACCTAGAGACAGGCCGCCTGCCCCCTCCTGGGGCATTCGAGGAACCGGCTGGAAGCAAGAGGCACGGAGGTGAGCTGGCCCCAAAACCCAGTGCCCGGACTCCAAGGAAGGCAAGGGCCTGCCCAGTCCCATCCCACACCTGACCGGCTGGCCAGCGGGGCGAAGAGCCAGGGCGGACACGCGATAGCCCGCCACATTCCTCCAAGACCTCCCTGCCCCCACACCCACTGCTGCCAACTTGAGCAGAAAACACATCCTCAGGTAGCGATGTGGGGCCACGCTGGCTCAGGCCCAGGTGCAGATGACAGGCTGCGGGCCCTGCTCAGACCTGCCTGCCGCGCCGCCGTGGGGGCGAGGGGCTGGGCTTCTCACAACTGCCTGGGCCCTCCCATGCCTGCCCCTGCCTTTTCCATCAGGGGGACACTTTCCCCACTCTGAGGCCCCTCGGGTCAAGGGACACCCAGTGGGGTGCTCAGGGGTTGAGAACATGGCCAAAGGGGACTGTGGCCAGCTTCCACAGGTGGGAGCTCAGGAAGGGGTGAGGATAGGGGCAGCAGGCAAGGCCGCCAGCCAGGGCTTCAAAGGTACAGCACAGAACTGGGAGCCAGACACGGCAGGCCCAACTGGCATGACCTCGGCAGGGCTTGCCCTCAACTCACAATCTCTTTAGGGCCCAGGATACCAGGTGGGCACACTCCTGTGCCTCCTGCTGGCTGGAACCACTTCCTGGCTCCCAGATCCATCTACTCCCTGATCACATGTCTGCACGCTTTTCTCATTTCAGCACCCACCCAGTTCCAGTCCCCCAGCACAGTCACCAAGCAGGGAAGGACCTCTGGGCAACAGGGCAAGGCCCTGCTCCAGGGAATGAGGTAAGGTGCCCAAAGCCTGGGCCTGCCCACCTACCACTACCGGCCCACCAGCCCACCGGGATGAGTACATGTTTCCCAGTGACGCTGGACCCCCACCACCCTTCCTCCCAGCATGCCCAGGCCAGGGCCCCTGCCTGACTGGCTACCTGCCAGGGGAGACCAGAGAGCCCCAACTCAGTTTCTGCCCCTCCAAACGGTAACAAAACCAAAAAAATCCACAAACAGGGCAGTGCCACAGAAGGTCACAGCACCAGGATCCCACTATCTCTGCTTCTGAAAGATCTTGGGCCAGCATCAGGGGCTTTCGGCGACATAGGCGTTAGGTGTTAGGCTCTCCCGGGCCTAGGTCCCACGGCGCCCGCCCGTGCCCCCCAGGCATCCAGGAAACTGCAGGGCAGGCGCAGGCTGGCCACGGGCCCGGGGCGGCTCCGTCAGGGCCTGCCCTAGACCAGCCCCAGCACGCGCTGCGCACATGCCTCCGCGGCCTGCCCGGGACCTGGGCCGCCTCGCCTCGCCTCCCCACCCAGACAGACACGCGCAGGGCGACGCAGGCACACGCCGCAGGCCGCCGCGCACGCGGGACGCCGCCGCCCCGCCCCCGCCGCGACCCCGCTCCCGGTGGCCCCGTGGCCCCTGCGCGCCCACGTGGCCAGGCGCGGACCGAGCCCCCAGAGCACGCGCCCCCTGCCGGCCCCGCCCCGCCTGGGCGCGCGCCGCTCGCACGCCGACCCCGCCGCAGGTGCTGGGAGGCCGCGGAGCGCGAGGGGCCGGGGTGCGGAGGGAGAGGGAAGGGCTGGAGAACGGAGGTGGAGCACACGTACCGGCCAGGCGAACTGGAAGGGGATGATGACGAGGCCCGGGTCCTGGTCGCCGCCAGCCCGGGCCCGCGCCCGCGCTCGGTCCCCCGCAGCGCCCGCCGGCGGCAGGTAGAAGGAGTTGCCGCCCAGCACGGGCGTGGCGCCGTGGCCGTAGCTGCAAGGCCCCGTGGGCGTCACCTTGGCCTGGTACTCCTTAAGACACACGCGCACGTACGTGTCGCACTCGTCGTGGCCGCAGCCCCCCGCGCGCGTTGTCCGGCCGTCGCCGTCACAGCAGGCGCCGCTCAGCAGCTCCCCGTTCACGTTCCGCAGCGCGCTCAGCTGCAGCTCGAAATAGCCCATGGGCCGCGCCGCCTAAAAATAAGGCAGCGGGAGAGCAGAGGGAGGCGCGGGCCGGGGTCGGCGGGCCGGGCGCCACGGGTGGGGGAACAGGCCCCGCCGCCCCCCCCCCCCCCCCGCCGCGCCCGCTCGGAGCCCCCACCGCCGCGCGCAGCCTTGAGGGCTTCCGAACCGCGGCGGCCCCAGGCAGTGCCCGCCCGGCCCCGAGGGGCGGCCCGGTGTGCCCCGTCCGCGACCTCCGCCGCCCCCGCCGCCCCGCTCACCTGCACCCAAAGAGCCAGCA
>NW_022292198.1:0-1098 GCF_002776525.5 Piliocolobus tephrosceles
TAATGATGTTTTTCATGTTGTTTTCGTTGTGCATGTTCTTGTTACTCACTTTTTTAGTTAAATTCGAGTTTTTTTTTTTTGGCAAATTTAAATTAGTTATTTGATTTTTTTCTGTTTTTTTAATATTGTCAGCACTTTTCGTTTTTTTTGCATATGCGCTTATTTGGTCATTATTGTTAAGCACGGTTGTGTTTTCGGCTTGTTTATCCAATTCGGTTTCTTTATTTGGGTCAGCTTGTTTATCCAATTTGGTTTCTTTATTTGGGTAAGCTTGTTTATCCAGTTTGGTTTCTTTATTAGGGTAGGCTTGTTTATCCAATTCGGTTTCTTTATTTGGGTCGGCTTGTTTATCCAATTCGGTTTCTTTATTTGGGTCGGCTTGTTTATCCAATTCGGTTTCTTTATTTGGGTCAGTTTGTTTATCCAATTCGGTTTCTTTATTTGGGTCAGTTTGTTTATCCAATTCGGTTTCTTTATTTGGGTCAGCTTGTTTTTCCAATTCGGTTTCTTTATTTGGGTCGGCTTGTTTATCCAATTCGGTTTCTTTATTTGGGTAGGCTTGTTTATCTAGACCAACTCGTTTATCTAGATCAACCATTTCCTCCAATGCAGTAACCGACTCCCCCCCGTGCTCATCCTTAATATGCTTAAAGACAATTTTATTTACATTTTTAAAAAAATAGTTTAACAGGTAATCATAAATGGTGGTATTATTTTTAAAAGGTGGAATCGACAATAGTAAATAAAATATTAACAAATGAAAACACACGTTATTAATTTTGTATATATTTTTTTTGATTTGTTTAAAGCTTTTACTTTTATAAACAATTTTAATTATTTTTTTTTTATTTTTTTCATTAATATCAGTTTTACATATAATTTTATACAATCTTTTTAAATAGTTATATGTTTTTTTAATACATACAATATATTTTTTTTGTCTAAAAATTTAATCATTTTTTTAATAAGCATCATAGGATTAACTTGTTTAATATAAAAATATATTTTTGTAATCTTTTTTGTTTTTATGTTAATAAAAACGAGGAAATACAGACCATAGCTAATATTTTGGTAGGATACGTCTTGCGTTAACACTTT
>NW_022292199.1:0-15164 GCF_002776525.5 Piliocolobus tephrosceles
CTTGGGTCCAGCATGTGTGCCAGGGCCCCACCCCAGATGTCACTGCTTCCCCACCCTGCCACATTGGACCCTGTGGGGAACGCTGCCCAGATGGGGGCAGCTTCCTGGTGATGGTCTGTGCCAATGACACCATGTATGATGCCCTGGTGCCCTTCTGGCCTTGGCTAGCAGGCCAGTGCAGGATAAGTCGTGGGGGCAATGACACTTGCTTCCTAGAAGGGCTGCTGGGCCCCCTTCTGCCCTCTCTGCCACCACTGGGACCATCCCCACTCTGTCTGGCCCCTGGCCCCTTCCTCCTTGGCATGCTCTCCCAGTTGCCACGCTGTCAGTCCTCTGTGCCAGCCCTTGCTCACCCCACACGCCTACACTATCTCCTCCGCCTGCTGACCTTCCTCTTGGGTCCAGGGGCTGGGGGTGCTGAGGCCCAGAGGATGCTGGGTCGGGCCCTACTGCTCTCCAGTCTCCCAGACAACTGCTCCTTCTGGGATGCCTTTCGCCCAGAGGGCCGGCGCAGTGTGCTACGGACGATTGGGGAATACCTGGAACAGGAGGAGCAGCCAACCCCACCAGGCTTTGAACCCATTGTCAACCCCAGCTCTGGTATAAGCAAGATGGAGCTGCTGGCCTGCTTTAGTGTGAGTGCTCTGCCAGAGGGAAAGCTCCTAGAACAGTGAGAAGGCCCTCCAGGGGAATTCCTCGTGTATTCAGAGGCAGTAGTGTGGGGTAGTAGTTGAAGCACACAGCTCTGGAGTCAGACAGGCTTGTATTCATATCTTAGTTCTGTGACCAGCCTTGAATGAGTTATTTAACTTCTCTGAGCAATATTTTTCTCGTCTCATTTATAAACTAGGGATGATACTGGTATATGAGATAATACATGCTGTGGGCTTAGCTCAGTGCATGATACACAAATGTGCAATAAATATTACCTTGTTATTCTTTTGGGCTCTTTGACTCTCCCGCTTTCTGCACCAGAAAGAAAAAGGATCAAGTTAGAGGACTCTTGATTTTTTTCCTAGAGAGTGAGAATTGGAGGCTGGCAGAATACAGGAAGATAAGGCAGGAATGAGAAAGATTCAGGGACACTACCAATCAGAAAACTTTGGTTCTAGGTTCAGCTGTGCCACACATTAGTGTGATCTTAGGCAAGCAATTTAATTTAGTTTTTCTGGGCTTCAGTTTTTACTCTGTTGCATGGAGGGGTGGGAATATGCTACACACCATAATTCATTCACTGAGTGCCTATTATGTGCAAGGCACTTTACTGGGTAGGTTCTGTAGGATATATAAAGATCCCTTACTCCATTTTAGGGCTCCATTTTTCAAGCCCTAGGCCCAGTAAAATGGAATTAGATAGTCTCATAGTATTTGGTTCAGGTCTGCAGGTATTAATTGATCCAACTATGGACCTGGCATGGGAGAGGGTACAAGAGAAATTAGAGATATGATCCTGGACCTAAAAGAGCTTAATATCTGAAGAATCACAGTTGAGATGAAGGACAAGCATCCCAGCAAGTGGAGTTGGAAAGCCTGGGGGAGCTGCAGGAGAGACAGAGAAGACAGCTCTGTTGGCATATTGTCTTTCTTCCCACCAGCCTGTGCTGTGGGATCTGCTCCAGAGGGAAAAGAGTGTTTGGGCTCTGCAGATCCTAGTGCAGGTAACAGGTGGAGGGCCCATGGGGGGGCTGGGTGACAGCCATGGCCAGAGGTCCCTGCCCTGTGAGGCCATACCCACCATGACCTCCTATTCACAGGCATACCTGCATATGCCCCCAGAAAACCTCCAGCAGCTGGTGCTTTCGGCAGAGAGGGAGGCTGCACAGGGCTTCCTGACACTCATGCTGCAGGGGAAGCTGCAGGTGAGCATAGAGAAAGAGGGGAGCAAGGGCACCTGGAGCCTTGTGTTCAGAGGGCTTGCCTTAGTGGGAGGAGGAACTCCAGAGAGGAAATGGCAGGGATACTGAACGTCTCCAGAGGCAGAATCCATTCCTGTGCCCCTACAGGTACCACCATCCGAGGAGCAGGCCCTGGGTCGCCTGACAGCCCTGCTGCTCCAGCGGTACCCGCGCCTCACCTCCCAGCTCTTCATTGACCTGTCACCACTCATCCCTTTCTTGGCTGTCTCTGACCTGATGCGCTTCCCACCATCCCTGTTAGTCAACGACAGTGTGTAAGGTTCCTGCACCACTCCTCCTGCTCCTGTCAGGGTCAGGCCAACCCCATCCAGCTGGAGCAGCTCCTTCCGGAGCTCCTGTTTTTTTCTTTCATGCCAGATAGGTGATGTGCCAACATCGTAACAAGGTTTGAGAGAGGCACATCTCATACCTGAGTGTGAAAACCCAGTCAAGATGCTAATGAACTACAAAAGGATCAGAGAGGTCCTCTCTATAAAACCAGGGAGAGGCCGGGCGTGGTGGCTCACACCTGTAATCCCAGCACTCTGGGAGGCCGAGGCAGGCAGATCACTAGTTCAGGAGTTCTCTGGCCAATATGGTGAAACCCTGTCTCTACTAAAATACAAAAATTAGCCAGGCTTGGTGGTGGGTGCCTGTAGTCCCAGCTATTTGGGAGGCTGAGGCAGGTGGATAACCTGAACCTGGGAGGCAGAGGTTGCAGTGAGCCAAGATCGCGCCACTGCACTCCAGCCTGGGTAACAGAGACTTCATCTTAAAAACAAAAAAACAAAACAAAACAAAAAAGGGAGAGTCTCCTTCCTATCTAGACAGCAGGGCTACAGAGGGTCAGAGGAAAACAGTTTGGAAGAAGACAAAGGGTTAAGACCCATTACTCCTCGCAGCCTGGCTGCCATCCGGGATTACAGCCCAGGAATGAGGCCTGAACAGAAGGAGGCTCTGGCAAAGCGTCTACTGGCCCCTGAACTGTTTGGGGAAGTGCCTGCCTGGCCCCAGGAGCTGCTGTGGGCAGTGCTGCCCCTCCTCCCCCACCTCCCTCTGGAGAACTTTCTGCAGCTCAGCCCTCACCAGGTATGAGAATCATCTTCTTTATTTGACTGGCCTATCTTCTTCTAGTGGGGACGAGAGTCAATGGCGTGTCTCTCAGTGGCCCCTCCCTGCAAGAACCCCACAGTGACCCCAGTGCAAGCTAACCTTCCCCATCTCAGATCCAGGCCCTGGAGGATAGCTGGCCAGCAGCAGGTCTGGGGCCAGGGCATGCCCGCCATGTGCTGCGCAGCCTGGTAAACCAGAGTGTCCAGGATGGTGAGGAGCAGGTACGCAGGTGAGTTGTGGGATCAGTAACCAAGGCCAAAGTGGAAGAGGTAAAGAGAGGAAGCTACAGGTGTCATGGTGGGTAGGTGTTCTAGGAAGGAAGGGGCAAGGGAGTAGGCAGTGGCCCCAGGCAGCGCAGAGTTCCAGGAGAGGTCTCTAGATGGTGCCCCTGTGTAGTGGTGTAGTGGTCAGAGTGCCCAATGTATGTACCCACACTGTCTGCTGCCAGGCCTGCCTTAGTGCTAGTCTCAGGGACCACACAAAGGTCAACTTCATGCCCTCCTCAGGCTTGGGCCCCTCGCCTGTTTCCTGAGTCCTGAGGAGCTGCAGAGCCTAGTGCCCCTGAGTGATCCGATGGGGCCAGTAGAACGGGGGCTGCTGGAATGTGCAGCCAACGGGACCCTCAGCCCGGAAGGACGGGTGAGCCCCTCAGTCCAAGCCTAGAAGACTCTAGGCTTCCCCTGGGTCTGTGTGGATGACTTTCCCATTGTGTCAACTTGAACACAGTGGTACCAGCCCCCATCCCGCTTTTGCAACCTCCATTCCTTACTCCATGGCCATTCTTACCTGTTACCACCTCTTCCTGGCCCTTCCCTATCTGGTCTGTGGCACCCTAAACACACCCTTTGCCATTTTGAACCTAATCTACTCCAGTCCAATCCCTAGTTCCAAACCCTAGCCCAAGCCCTGGGAAATTCAGATGTGGGGTTAGAGAGGAAGTTCAAGGTTCATCTGTCTTTTCTCTCCAGCTCTAAACCTTCTTTGGTTACAGGTGGCATATGAACTTCTGGGGGTATTGCGCTCATCTGGAGGAGCGGTGCTGAGCCCCCGGGAGCTGCGGGTCTGGGCCCCTCTCTTCCCTCAGCTGGGCCTCCGCTTCCTGCAGGAGCTGTCAGAGCCCCAGCTTAGAGCCATGCTTCCTGTCCTGCAGGGAGCTAGTGTTACACCTGCTCAGGTTTGCCTCTCTCACTCCCTGGCATGCACCCTCCATCCCTGCTTGAGCCCTGTCAAGAGAATCCCATTCAGGTATAAAACCAGCCCCTCCTTTCCCCAGGTGAACAGTAGAGGTAAACTCTGTCCACACGAGGACACCTTCATTCCCTTTCCTCAGATCAAGAAGGGACCTGAGTCACTGAGGATGGTTACTGGGGATGTTTAAGAGGGAGCGAGAAGTTTTGGAGGGTTTGCCTTAGGAACCCACTTAGGACCTGGCTGCTGGGTCCTGAGAGCTGTTGTTTTTGGTTCCATCCCAACACAGGCTGTCCTGCTGCTTGGACGGCTCCTTCCTAGGCATGATGTGAGTAGCAGCAACCTCTCAGCCTCTCGCCAGAGGTCTCTATCCCCCTTTTCCCTGGCTTCTGCATCTGCCCCTCCTCTCTCTCCATTGCCCTCATACTTATTGCCTTGCTGCATTGTGATTGTTGTCTTCCCCACCACCCTTCCCTTCCTCTTCAGGCCTCTTGTCTCTCTTGCTCCTCAGCTATCCCTGGAGGAATTCTGCTCCTTGCACCTTCTGCTGCCCGGCCTCAGCCCCCAGACACTCCAGGCCATCCCTAGGCGAGTCCTGGTTGGGGCTTGTTCCTGCCTGGCCCCTGAACTGTCACGCCTCTCAGCCTGCCAGACCGCAGCACTACTGCAGACCTTTCGAGTATGAGAGTAGCAAGGAGGATGAGACAATCAGGGATACGGGCTCTCTCTGGTTGGGAGGAAGGCATCTTCTCTGAGGCCAGGGAAGGCCTTTCATACCTCCCCACTTAAACACACACACACACACACACACAACCAATTCTCATGCAGGTTAAAGATGGCGTTAAAAATATGGGTGCAACAGGTGCCGGTCCAGCTGTGTGTATCTCTGGTCAGGTAAGTGTGAGATCTCCCAGCTGAGCTCCTCTCCCCATTTTGGGGCAGTTTCATATGGCTGGTGCTGCCTCCCCCACTACCCTGCAGTGGCCCTGAGAGCTCTGGTTAGCTCTGTACCCATTAGCAGCCCTCCCCAGTTCTGGATGCAGGACAGCATGATCCACCCACATTGTCCTAGACTAATGTCAAAGCTGCGAGGGCCTGAGAAATCTTCCAAGCCACCCACCCTGCTTTCAGCTGAAAAGATCAAGGCTCAGAGAAGCTAAGGGACTTTGTTCGCCTGGTGCCTAACTAGCAGCAACACCGGACCACGGCAGCCAGCCGTCTGAGGCTCTTAGGTGTTTATTCCTACAGTGGCAAATGCCATTCCACTTCTGTCCCACCTTTGGTCCCTTTCCACCCCCATGGTTTCTTTTCTCTGAGTGCCAAGTCCAGAGTCTCACCTATCACTACACTGCTATACCCATCGCTGCCAGCAGCCTGTTCCCACCACCTGGCCAGACTGCCTGCTTCCCCTGCTCCCATTAAAGCTGCTACAACTGGATTCCTTGGCTCTTCTGGCAAACCGAAGACACTACCGGGAGCTGCCCTGGTCTGAGCAGCAGGTAATTCTCCCCATTTAATTTCAGAACTCCTTCCCTCAATGTAGTCTACCTTCTTTACCCATCCCTCAGCCCTATTTGGTCAGCTTATCGCTAGTATCCTTTATTGATTGATTGAGACAGAGTCTCACTCTATTGCCCAGGCTGAAGTGCAGTGGCATGATCAGAGTTCTCTGTAGCCTCAAACTCCTGAGCTCATGCAATCTTTCTGCCTCAGCCTCCTGAATAGCTAGGACTACAGGTGGTTACCACCATGCCTGGCTAATTAAAAAAAAAAATTTTTAAAGATGGAGTCTTGCTCTGTTGCCCAGGCTGGAGTGCAGTGGCGCGATCTCGGCTCACTGCAACCTCTGTCTCCTGGGTTCAAGTGATTCTCCTGCCTCAGCCTCCCGAGTAGCTAGGACTACAGATGCCCGCCACCATGACTGGCTAATTTTTTTTTTTTTTTTTTTATGGAGATGGGGGTTTCACCATATTGGTCAGGCTGGTCTCGAACTCCTGACCTTGTGATCTGCCTGCCTCGGTCTCCCAAAGTGCTGGCATTCCAGGTGTGAGCCACCACGCCCGGCCAATTTTTAAAATTTTTGCGGAGACACTATGTTAAGGTACTATGCTATCCAGATTGGTCTTGAATTCCTGGCCTCAAGCAATCCTCCTGCCTTGGCCTCCCAAAGTGTTGGGATTACAGACCTGAGTCACTGCACCCAGCCCCTTAGAATCCCTTATAATTTGACTTGCTTTTCTTTTTCTTTTCTTTTTTTTTTTTTTTTGAGACGGAGTCTCGCTCTGTCACCCGGGCTGGAGTGCAGTGGCCGGATCTCAGCTCACTACAAGCTCCGCCTCCCGGGTTTACGCCATTCTCCTGCCTCAGCCTCCTGAGTAGCTGGGACTACAGGCGCCCGCCACCTCGCCCGGCTAGTTTTTTTGTATTTTTTAGTAGAGATGGGGTTTCACCGTGTTAGCCAGGATGGTCTCGATCTCCTGACCTCGTGATCCGCCTGTCTCGGCCTCCCAAAGTGCTGGGATTACAGGCTTGAGCCACCGCGCCCGGCCTTGCTTTTCTTTTTCTTTCTCCTTCCCTTTTCTTTCATTTCTTTCTCACTCTCTAAGAGAAGAGTAGGCATCTGGGAAAGTCAGAGGCTGCTGCGTCCTACAGAGTGAAGAGGCAGGACTGGGTCCAAGGCAGTCCTGCCTCTCTACTCTAGGGAGTATCCTTGGACAGTGTCTCTTCTGGGAAGTGGCTCCTCTTTCTTTCTCTTGTAGGCACAGTTTCTCTGGAAGAAGATGCAAGTACCCACCAACCTGACCCTCAGGGATCTACAGTGAGTAACTTGTGTTGAGCAGTGCACTGAATTCGACCAACATTTTTTTGAGTGCTTATTATGTGCCAGGCACCATGTGATATGGAATGGGGGATATAGGGATGAATGGTGCATAGTCCCTGCCTCATGGACGTTCTCCTAGCTCCTCCCTTTGCCCTCCTGTCCTTCCACAGTGCCATACCTATCCTGACTAGAGCCAAAGGACTCAGAAAACCTGAATTCAGGTTCCAGTCCTGTCACCTACTTGTGCCCTTGGGCAAGTCGTTTAACCTCCCTGTGTCAGTTTTCCCTTCTTTAAATGAGAATTACAATGGCACCAGCCTCATAGGTAGTTATTGTGAAGATTAAATGAGGTAAGTCATGTGAGGTGTGTAACACAATTCCTGGTCCATTGTAAACTCCCAGTAGGCATTTGCTACTATTAGTTTATTTCAGGGTGACTTCAGAGGCACCGTCCAAGCAAGAATAAATAGGAATAAGAGGGTATCACTTTACTTACAACCACAGTAAAAGAACAATGGACTTCAGAATCTTTTTTTTTTTTTTTTTTCCAAGACAGAGTCTTGCTCTGTTGCCCGGGCTGGAGTGCAGTGGTGCGATTTCGTCTCACTGCAACCTCTGCCTCCCAGGTTCAAGCGATTCTCCTGTCTCAGCCTCTGGGGTAGCTGGGATTACAGGCGTGTGCCACCATGCCCAGCTAATTTTTGTACTTTTAGTAGAGATGGGGTTTCACCATTTTGGCCAGGCTGGTCTCAAACTCCTGACCTCAGGCGATCCACCCACCTCGGCCTCCCAAGGGCTTCAGAATCTAAGATATGGCTCTAGTTTCAGTTTACCACATTTCTAGTAGAATGATATTGGGAATGTCACCTGACCTCTGTAAATCCTTATTTTCTTCTCTGATAAACAGCAGTGATGTTATGGGGAGTTGATGAGAATATCTATGTAAAACATTTCTCAAACCATAAATTGCCATGAATAAACTTGTGTTGAGAGTACTGATATCAAGTAGCAAACAGGCTGTTGTATGTGTTGAATGAGCATCTCCCGACTCACACACCCACAGGGCTCTGGGCACCCTGGCAGGGGGCATGTCCTGTGAGTTTCTGCAGCAGATCAACTCCATGGTAGACTTCCTTGAAGTGGTGCACATGATCTATCAGCTGCCCACTAGAGTTCGAGGGAGCCTGGTGAGAGAGGGTGCCTGGACATTAGTAGGAGCAGGGAGGCTGGGACCCTAGGTATAGAAGCCAGCTCATATGTTCTGCTCTGGCCTCACCCTGCTTCCCTACAGAGGGCCTGTATCTGGGCAGAGCTACAGCGGAGGATGGCAATGCCAGAACCAGAATGGACAACTCTAGGGCCAGAACTGAATGGGCTGGATAGCAAGCTACTCCTGGACTTACCGTAAGTACTGCAGCTAGAAATGTTGGCCCCTCAGAAAGCTCAATCTGGGGTGAAGATCTGCCCTTAGGGATTGCCCTAGAGGAGGCGGTTTTTCTGTCTGGTAGTTCCCTGACATCACTTATAGCCCAAAGCAGAGGATTTTATTCAAAGTTGCTGTATGTATTGACTGATTCCCAGAATATGCTCCAGCATGGGGCAGCTGAGGGTGGCAACACTGTATTGAGGCCTGCTGAGTAATCTTACAATAACCTAGTCCACATTAATTGAGATTGAGATATAGGGTCTAAAGTGAGGGAGGCAATGCTCCGATGCTGCCCCAGAGGATTGTAGTTTGCTCAGGGCACTGTGTTCTTAGTGCGTTCAGAGGAGTAGATCGAGAGAAAATGTATGAAAAATGTGATAAATGCCTTCAAATACCTGAGGGGCTATCAAGTAGAAATTAGATTGTCATATTTACGAGTGGCCCCATTGGGCAAGACTAAGAGTAGTTAATGGAGATCAGATTTTTACATAGTATAAGAAAAACTAAGGTAGTGAATTCCTGGTCCTTGGAGCTGTTTAAGCCTAGGTCAGATGGCCCCATGGTAGGAATGTTGTAGAGCACATTCATATATAGGTTGTGGGAAGAAAAGGCTATAGGAACCCAAGGCTCCTCCCTACCGATAGAGAAGTTTATTAGTATCTTACTCGTATGCTGCTTTTCTCGTTTTACCCCTACCACCACCCCATTGCCATCTGCACTGTAAGTCAGAATAGGAAAATGCTGGTGTTACAGTCTTGCTGGGGAATATGGAGATGAAATGGAGTAAAAGTAGTTGACTTCATTATTTCTTTTTGTTTTGTTTTGTTTTGTTTTTTGAGACAGAGTTTTGCTCTGTCACCAAGGCTGGAGTGCAGTGACGTCATCTCGGCTCACTGCAACCTCCATCTTCCAGGTTCAAGCAATTCTCCTGCCTCAGTCTCCCGAGTAGCTGGGACTATAGGTGTGCACCACCATGCCAGGCTAATTTTTGTATTTTTTTATAGGGATGAGCTTTCACCATGTTGGCCAGGCTGGTCTTGAACTCCTGACTTGAAGTGATCTGCCCACCTTGGCTTCCCAACCTTTTTACATTTTTATAGGCGTTTCCACATATTTTAGCTCTTGTATGACTTAGCCCAGTTCCAGAATTGGCAGTCCTAGGTATGGTACAGGCTATCACCTCTGATTTCTGGGCAAAAGGGATTTATTTATTTATTTATTTATTTATTTATTTATTTATTTATTTATTTATGTTTTTGAGACGGAGTCTCGCTCTGTCACCCAGGCTTGAGTGCAATGGTGCCATCTCAGCTCACTGCAATCTCCACCTCCCGGGTTCAAGCAATTCTCCTGCCTCAGCCTCCTGAGTAGCTGGGATTACAGGCGTGTGCCACCACACCCAGCTAATTTTTGCATTTTAGTAGATACGGGATTTCACCATGTTGGTCAGGCTGGTCTCGAACTCCTGACCTCGTGATCTGCCTGCCGTGGCCTCACAAAGTGCTGGGATTACAGGCTTGAGCCACCGCGTCCAGCCTGTTTTTACTTTTTTAAATGCCATTCAAATCTGTTTAAATATATGGGTTCTATGAGATAATTTAAAATTCCAAGGTTATAGATGAGGTGAAAGGTCCTGGACAATGCATCAAAAAACCTGAGTTCCTCATTTGTGAAAGAGGAATAAAAGAAACACCTATTTTCTCCAGACGCAGTGGTTCACACCTATAATCCCAGCACTTTGGGAGGCCAGGGTGGGTGGATCACTGAGATCAGGGGTTCAAGACCAGACTGGCCAACATAGCAAAATGCCATCTCTACTAAAAATACAAAAGTTAGCTGGGCATGGTGGCACGTGCCTGTAATTCCAGCTATTCGGGAGGCTGAGGCACGAGAATTGCTTGAACCTGGGAGGTGGATGTTGCAGTGAGCTGAGATCGCGGCACCACTGTGCTCCAGCTTGGGTGATGGAGTGAGGCCAGGTCTTGTTGTAGGATCAAATGAGATAACACCTCAAAGAACTTTGTAAACTGTATAGCACATACAAAGAAGATGAGACCTCTTCACAAGTAGAGGAAGGGTGGCCCTGTGGAAAAAAACGGGAATTGGGAGTGAGAGACCTCAACATTTGACCTCTGTGAACCTCAGTTTTTTAATCTATAAAATGGGGAAATATTAATGGTACTTAATATTTCGAGCTTTTGAGTCCATTAGATCAGGTAGGATTGTTTGTTATTTTTTTTTAGGAAGACTAGAAATATGTCACTCCCTTTTTCTCCTCCATTCAAGCTTGATGGTGGGAATTGGCCCTGGAGCTGTTTACTATCAGTTCCTGTCCAGCTTCACTAAGTGTGGCCTGGGGTCACATCTTAGCTGGGGACTGTGGGGTTCTGTGGTCCCTTCTGGAATTGGCCCAGTTCCAGCTGAATGCTGTTGTTGTCAAATTGCTATAATAGAATCCAGTTGATGGACAGACTATCCAATGAATCCATTATGTTGGTGGTGGAGCTGGTGCAGAGAGCTCCAGAGCAGCTGCTGGCACTGACCCCACTCCACCAGGCAGCCCTGGCAGAGAGGGCACTACAAAACCTGGTAAGAGTCCACCCTACCAGACTCAGATTTGCTGCCCTGGGCAATTCTTGCTCCTCAGACAATGCTCTCTGACTGTCCCCCAACCCTCTACTTCTTGCTTTCCTGCTGCCGAACAGGTTCCTGTCTTCAAGACCCTGGCCCCTGTTTTGCCTCTGAGTTCCGTTCCTTGATAATATGCTTCATGCTACTTGTCCAAACCTCTTGGAGTCCAAGAAATCTCTTAGAGTCCACCTCTCAGACTTTCTGCCTGCTCCTATGTGGGCTCATTGCTTAAGAAACTGAACAAAAGTAGTAAGCATCACAGGGTGCTGAGCTGGGAGCAGGAGAGAAGGTCAAGGGGCTTGGTGTCTTGATCAAGGTTTCTGGTACTCTGAGTCAGAATTGCATTGTCCACGTTCTGATGCTCTTCTCCAGGCTCCAAAGGAGACTCCACTCTCAGGGGAAGTGCTGGAGACCTTAGGCCCTTTGGTTGGATTCCTGGGGATAGAGAGCACACGACAGATCCCCCTACACATCCTGCTGTCCCATCTCAGTCAGCTGCAAGGTTTCTGCCTAGGAGAGACATTTGCCACAGAGCTGGGATGGCTGCTATTGCAGGAGTCTGTTCTTGGGTATGGACCTTCGAGAACTTCAGATTCTAACTCATTCTGTACCCAATCCTTCAACCACCATCATCAGTGGCAGCCTGTTCTATATTCTTAAGGTCCCTTGGAGCCCTGTGTCCCAAATCCTAGCATGTCCTCTTTTCCCCCTCCTTTTCCTCACAGTTCCCTCAGCTCCCCAGCCCCCAATTTTCTTCCTGTCCCCAGGAAACCAGAGTTGTGGAGCCAGGATGAAGTAGAGCAAGCTGGACGCCTAGTATTCACTCTGTCTACTGAGGCAATTTCCTTGATCCCCAGGGTGAGATGAAGGAAGAAGGGAAGGGAGTAAATGCATAGGGGGGACTGGTGAGCTGGTTATGAGGACCCATGGCCAAAGAGGGCAAAGGATATGAAGCCTAGATCTGGGGGGAGACTGCGAAACAGAGATAGGACTTTGGAATTATAGCTACAGCAGCAGGCCCTGATCTGTCCAGATCTCCCCACTCTCCTTCTACCTTCTCATGCAGGAGGCTTTGGGTCCAGAGACCCTGGAGCGGCTTCTAGAAAAGCAGCAGAGCTGGGAGCAGAGCACAGTTGGACAGCTGTGTAGGGGGCCACAGCTGGCTGCGAAGAAAGCAGCCCTGGTAGCAGGGCTGGTGTGACCAGCTGCTGAGGATCTTCCAGGTGAAACTACCCAAATACTCGTGTGTCCAGCAGGATGTACAGGGAGTATCAAATAGTTTGGGTTCTGCATATGCTTTTCTCTGGGACTGGGTTTTCTAATTATAAAGAAGAGGTTAGAGGGATGATCTTCAGATCTCTTCTAGTTCTAGAATTCTATAGCTTTGGGAGTTTGTAAACTATTAAGTTTTCTTTTAGCCCAGAATTTCCATTTTCCTGCTGTCTTCTCTCTTTAAACAGCTGACAAAGCTCTAGCTCAGCTAAGTGTGGAGCTCTCTGCTGGGGAGATCCCTAGCAGCTTTGAAGGAGACATTGTGAGGCTCGAGAGCTGGGTTCAAATTCAGCTCTGCCATTAAATCCCTGACCAACATCCTCAGTCTTTCATCTATAAAACAAGGGACTTGGCATCTCCAGTCACTTCTTGTTCTATTATCTTCTAAGCCCTATACATCTTACCCTGTAATAATCCTTTGGTCCCTACTTCCCACAGTGCTCCATCCTCCAAAGGTTGGAAGAGTCATTCCATCTACAGATATCTCTGGGCATATTTTATTACCATACTGACCTCCTGACCCTGCCTTCCCCCTTCAGAACCTGTGCCAAATTGTGCAGATGTACGAGGGACATTCCCAGCAGCCTGGTCTGCAACCCAGATTGCAGAGATGGAGCTCTCAGACTTTGAGGACTGCCTGACACTATTTGCAGGGGACCCAGGACTTGGGCCTGAGGAACTGCGGGCAGCCATGGGCAAAGCAAAACAGGTTAGTGATGGAGAGTCAACTGGGGATGGCCATGAGGAAGCTCTTTGGGTGTGAGGTAGGACACAAAGAGAATGGAGAGTTGGATCAGAGGTGGGGGAAGCAGGAGATAAGAGTTAGAAGATTTGGGTCACAAGTTGGAGGTGAGTGGGGATAAATATTGAGGAAAGAGCGCTAGTATAATGAATAGAGGGACTAAAGCAGTGGTTACCAAATTTTAATGTGTATCAGAATCATCAAGGGAACAGATTTTTTTCTTTATTCTTTTCTTCTTTCTTTCTTAAAAAAATAATGGCATGCTTCGGCCAGGCACGGTAGCTCATGCCTATAATCCCAGCACTTTGGGAGGCTGAGGTGGGTGGATAATGAGGTCAGGAGATCAAGACCATGATGTCTAACACAGTGAAACCCCATCTCCACCAAAAATACAAAAAAGTTAGCCAAGCATGGTGGCGGGCGCCTGTAGCCCAGCTACTTGGGAGGCTGAGGCAGGAGAATGGCGTGAACCCAGGAGGTGGAGCTTGCAGTGAGGCGAGGTCAAGCAATGCACTCCATCCTGGGCGACAGAGCAAGACTCCACCTCGAAAAAAAATAAGAATAAAAATAAAAATAAATAAAATAATAATAATAATAATAATAATAATAATAATAATAATAATGGCATGCTTCATGAATTTGCGTGTTATCCTTGCATAGGTGCCGTGCTAATCTTTGTATCATTCCCATGTTTTTATGTGTATGTACTGCTGAACCGAGCACAGGAACAATGCCAGTGCTGGATTACCATGCTACACTGACTTAATAAAAACCTTCGGGGAGGCTGGACGCGGTGGCTCACGCCTGTAATCCCAGCACTTTGGGAAGCGGAGGCAGGTGGATTGCTTGAGCCCAGGGGTTTGAGACCAGACTGGGCAACATGGTGAAACCCTGTCTCCACTAAAAATAGAAAAAAAAATTAGCTGGGTATGGTGGTGCATGCCTGTAATCTCAGCTCCTTGGGAGGCTGGGGTAGGAGAATCCTCTGAGCCCAGGAGGTGGAGGGTGCAGTCGTACCACTGCACTCCAGCCTGGGTGTCAAAACAAGACCCTGTCTCATAAATAAAAAAATAAGCCTCTGGGGGAAGGAGTCCAGACATCTGCATCTGCCTTTTTTTTTTTTTTTTTTTTTTTTTTGAGACAGAGTCTCACTCTGTCACCCAGCACCCAGGCTGGAGTGCAGTGGTATGATCTTGGCTCACTGTAACCTCTACATCCTGGGCTCAAGCGATCCTCCTGCCTCAGCCTCTCAAGTAGCTGGGACTACAGGTGCATACCACCATACCTGGCTAACTTTTGTATTTTGGGTAGAGATGGGGTTTTGCTGTGTTGCCCAGGATGGTCTTGAACTCCTGGACTCAAGCATTCCTCCCACCTCAGCCTCCCAAAGTGCTGAGATTACAGCTGTGAGCCACTGTGCTGGGCCTCAGGTATCTGTGTTTTAGTAAGTGTCTCTGTGTCTGATGCACATAAAAGTGTAGAACTCATGGACTAGAGTTAGTTTGCTCTTCTTTTCCACTGACTGTAATTTCTTTCAAAACACGTTAATCAGAGGAACTGTAAGGCAACTGTCTCATTTGACAGTGGAGGAAATTAAAGAAAAGGCAGGTGACTTGCCTAGAGTTATACAGCTAAGGGCAGAGGCAAGACTTAAAACCCAGCATTCTGACTCCCAATCCACTACTTTCCCACCCACATTGTTACTCTCTTTCTCCTAGTTGTGGGGTCCCCCCCGGGGATTTCGTCCTGAGCAGATCCTGCAGCTCGGTCGGCTCTTAATAGGTCTAGGAGATCGGGAACTACAGGAGCTGATCCTAGTGGACTGGGGAGTACTGAGCACCCTGGGGCAGATAGATGGCTGGAGCTCCACTCAGGTAACACATTTCCTCCTCCCTACCACTTCCCAAACACCCATCCCACAGACACAGCCCTGTAGATCATCTAAAGCCCAAGGAATTTTTTCCTGTGACCTTACCTGGTCATTCTTTCTATCTTTTGTTGAGACCCCCTACTAGTGACCTTCAGGACTCTGATTTATTCACTCTGAGGCCCTGAACACATAATACTGTCTCCTAC
>NW_022292204.1:0-7986 GCF_002776525.5 Piliocolobus tephrosceles
CCCCCAGCCCTCCCCGGGTCCCCGCTCACCCCCAGCACTCCGAAGCGCTCACACATGGTCCACCCACAGAGGAAGTCGATCTCGAAGTTGTGGTTGAGGATGATGACCGCGTGCTCCTTCCCGAAGCGCTCCACCGTAGCCTGGTCCGTGAACAGCGTGCACTCCGTGCAGGACCACCACTCCAGCAGCATGACCAGCTCTGTGGACAGAGGGAGGGCGTCGGCACCGGTGGGACCCCTCCTCCTGGGAAGGTCAGGGAGCGCCCGCAGGAGACACCTACACTATTTTCATCCAGAGCAGAAGTCTCTGCTCAACATGAGTTTTGATGACTTACATTGAGTATGTTTTATGAAATTACAACGACCTTCTCTAAGCAACTGTTGGGAGGAGACAGACAGAAGGTAGCAGCAGAAAGGGGGAGAACTGCCACTCTGCACGGAGACACTGATCTTTACGCCCAATTACGATGCTCACGTGCGCCTTGGTGTGGCCGAGTCCTGCACAGCCACTCCCCCGAGAGGCGCATGACGATGAAAAATGTTGCTAGATGATTAGGAAGCAGAATACAATCACACATGTCCGCAGAACAGACAGTGGGAGAGAATGCAAAGCGCTGAGCGGAATGGAATTATAGATGATCGAGTAATAGGAATTACACTTTCTCCTAAAACTTGCTTTGGGGTTACACTGGTTTTCCACATCTTAAAGAAGGTCATGTGAGGTCTAGCCCACCCCCAGGAAGGCTGACTGGGAGTGCTCTACGGAGCTTGCTGCTGGGCAGGCGGCCAGAGACCTGCAGGGCCCCCAGAGACAGCAGGGCGCACCTGACCCCGTGGGTGCCGGCATGTGACAAGTGCCAGTCCCTGCTTTGGGTGCTTGTCCCCGCCCACCCAGGGGGTCTTGGAGCCTCCTCCCTCGGTCCCTTCCCCTGGCTCCGGCCCCGTGGGCTGAAGACGCGCTTCCCAGGAGTGTGGGGCGGGGGGCCCGTGGCTGGGAACTCTGTTTGCAGGCAGGAGACCTGCGCGCCTGGGAGGGCTTTGGGGACGCTGGGAACACGGCATTGTCTGTCTCCTCATGGGGACTCCGGGACGCCCTCATTCCCCTTCAGGAGAACTGCAGGGCTGAAGAGTTCCATGGTGAGAACCACACATCTTTGTCACACGCAGGCCTCAGAGGGAGTGAGTCCCGTTCAGAGGGCCGTGCAGGGAAGGACAAGAGGGAGGCCAAGCAGATGGGCGTGCTGCCGGCCGCCGGAGTCTCGTGCCCCCCAGCCAGTCGTCCGGGAAGGACGGCCTCACAGAACCAGGATGCGGCTTCCGGGTCAGGACAGCTGCAGGTTTCTTGAGCTGGACACCAGCCCAGCTCTGAAGTGTGGGCTCTCTGCGAGGCCATCGCCCCGGGCTTCTTTTATACCAGTTATTTATAAAGGACACTAGAGACCAATTCCAAAGACATCCTGTACGGGTGAACAAGGGGCCGCCACCCGAGATCACACAGCTCAGCCCAGGATGGCCAGAGACGCCTGCAGACAGTGTGCAGGCACAGGGAAGTGTCTTCCCCGCGGTCACGACGCTGTGTGCACACGCAGGCACGCAGAAAGGACGCAGAAAGGAGAGAGGGAACTCAGGGTTTGTGGGGGCACCAAGGTACCCCAATTCCTTTAAAAGAGAAAGGTCGCCTGTGGGCAGAGGCAGTGGGCGGGAGGAAGTCCTGCGTGTGGGGAGAAGACTTGCTAACCAAGCCCCACCGCAGGCCTGGCCTGGCAGTGGCGCCCCCACCACTGGCTCGCCCCTGGCAAGTGCTCGAGACCTCTGCCTTTAGGGTCAAGCCCGGCGAGGGCTGGAGAGGAGGAGTGAACTGAACGAGAGCCCACACAGCCAGCCAGCCACAGGCACGCTCCCCATGAGTGGACAAGCTGTGCTGTCTGGAGAATGGTCCCATCCCAATGTCACCTATGGCAAGCCCAGGGGCAGGTTGCCCTTTTCCCTTGCCGTTGGCATGCGAGGGAGCCCTCAGCAGATCTCAGGACCCCTCGGCCGACGCTGGCTAACAGCAGAGGGCTGTCAGAGTGGGCATCTGGAAACTGTCTTGTAGGGTGGGCGGCTCCTGGGCCCGACGTGAAATTCCTTTCATCATTTCCTTCACTCAAACATATGCTTCCCTAAAGCACAATGAGTAAGCCAGCCATAGCCTATTTTTCAACCACTGATTTTAAAACATCTAAAATTCTGGCCGGGTGCAGCGGCTCAAACCTGTAACCCCAGCACTTTGGGAGGCCAAGACAGGAGTATCACTTGAGGCCAGGAATTTAAGATCAGCTGCGGCAGCACGGCAAAAGCCCATCTCTACTTACAAATACAAAAATTAGCTGGGTGTGGTGGCAGGCACCTGTAATCCCAGCTACTCGGGGGACTGGGGCATGAGAATCACCTGAACCTCAGAAGATGGAGGTTGCAGTGAGCCAGGATGGCACCACTGCACTCCAGCCAGGGCAACAGACTCTGTCTCAAAAAAAAAAAACCAAAAAACAAACAAACAAAAAAAAAACAGACCAACAAAAAACAAACAAAAAACCTAAAATTCACCCAATAATATTTATCACGCATTGCTGTGCACCTGCTGTGCGTGTTGATTTAGGCTTTATAATACAGCTCAAAGGCAGGTGGTTTTGTCTGTGCTCTGCAGATAAGAAAGTTGAGGTTTAGAGACTGAAGCCCTGACCGAGGTCCGCAGGGAGGGAGGAGCCTGGGCCAGGCTGTTTAAACGGCTCCAAACCTGCACCCTTCGCCACAGAACCTATAGCTCTGCAGGTCAGATGACAGCAGAGACACACTGGCAGTGAGTTCAAAATGGATAGCAAGAAGGTACTCGGCATTAAAGAACGAGAATAGGAACGAAGAAAATAAAACAGTGGTTCAGGGTCATTAAAAAACACTGTGGCTGGTGCGGTGGCTCACGCCTGTAATCCCAGCAGCCCAGCAGGCTGAGGCAGGAGGATCACAGGAGCCTAGGAGGTCGAGACCAGCCTGGGCAACACAGCAAAACCCTATCTCTACAAAAAATACGAAATTAGCTGGGCATGGTGGTGCACACCTGTGGTCTCAGGTACTCAGGAGGCTGAGGTGGGAGGACTGCTTGAGCCCAGGAGGCGGAGGGTGCAGTGAGCCAAGATCACACCACTGCACTCCAGCCTGAGCCACAGAGCAAGACCCTGTCTCAAAAACAAACATCAACAAAGCCGGCCGGGCGCGGTGGCTCAAGCCTGTAATCCCAGCACTTTGGGAGGCCAAGACGGGCGGATCACGAGGTCAGGAGATGGAGACCATCCTGGCTAACACGGTGAAACCCCGTCTCTACTAAAAAATATAAAAAACTAGCCAGGCGAGGTGGCGGGCGCCTGTAGTCCCAGCTACTCGGGAGGCTGAGGCAGGAGAATGGCATGAACCCGGGAGGCGGGGCTTGCAGTGAGCCGAGATCCGGCCACTGCACTCCAGCCTGGGCAACAGAGCGAGACTCTATCTCCAAAAAAAACAAAAAAAAACAAAGCCACTGCGATGTCTGCTCTCACCTTACGCCACTGAACTGGAAAAAGCTTCCACACAGCTCTGACTGGAGAAGGGCTCCCACAACCATATTCATGGAAATAAATCTAAGTGGAGAAAATCCCAAATCCAACAAGTCACAGAGGGAATTCACACACCCACACAAGCCCAGCAGACGGAGAGGCCGATTGTTTTTGTTTTTACTGAGGTGCTTTTCTTGTGTATTTGTGGTCATTCCAAATATCTGGGAATTTTATATTGATCTTCTTAATGTATACCTCAATATTCCTTATTTTAATGCTCTTTTTCTACTTCCTATTTTCTTGCATTAAAAAAAAAGAGATTTGCCTTTTCTTTCTTCATCTTTTTCTAATACTTTGGAAGTTATGTTTGATCTCTCTTTTTTCCTATCCTATACTTAACAAAGTTACCATTAAAATCTGAATCTGGGCTGGGCGCTCACGCCTGTAATCCCAGCACTTTGGGAGGCCGAGGCGGGTGGATCACCCGAGGTCAGGAGTTTGAGACCAGCCTGGGCAACATAGTGAAACACCATCTCTAATAAAAATACAAAAAAAAAAAAAAATTAGCTGAGTGTGGTGGGGGGCACCTGTAATCCCAGCTACTCGGGAGGCTGAGGCAAGAGAATTTCTAGAACTTGGGAAGTGGAGGTTGCAGTGAGCTGAGATTGCACCACTGTACTCCAGCCTGGGCAACAGATCAAGATTCCATCTCACACACACAAAAAAATCTGAATGCGCTTCCTGACAAACACAGAACATGAATCCCCACCTTGGATATTCTGGTCCTGATACCTGGGCTATGCTGCCCACTGTTTCAGACCTGCCTTTCTCCAACCTCACAATTTGGGCATCATTGTTTGTTTGTTTGTTTGTTTGTTTGTTTAGAGACAGAGTCTCGCTCTGTCACCCAAGGTGGAGTGCAGTGGTGCAATCTCAGCTCACTACAACCTCCACCTCCCAGATTCAAGTGGTTCTCCTGCCTCTGCCTCCCGAGTAGCTGGGATCATAGGTGCCCCCTACCATGCCAGGCTAATTTTCATATTTTTAATAGAGATGGGGTTTCGCTGTGTTGACCAGGCTGGTCTTGAACTCCTGACCTCAGGTGATCCACCTGCCTCGGCCTCCCAAAGTACTGGGATTAGAGGCGTGAGCCACCACACCCGGCCAGGCATAGTTTTGTATTTTACATAGGGTTTAGATTCATCCACCTCCTAATTTCTTTGGCTACCATTCTTTCTTGAAAATTAAACCCTACTTTTATAATTTTTGTTCTTACTGAAACACATCCTTAAAAAATATTTAAGTGAAGATCTATGGGCAGTAAAAGCTCTTATTTTTTTGGAGTGCACCACTTTTTATTTCATTTGTACTCTTGAACGACACAGAGTGCTAAGTTGGCCATTTTCCAGCACACTGAGGACCTTCCACCGTCTCCCACCACTGCTGCCTGCCGTGAGAAATCTGCTGTCGGCCTCACTGCTGACCGCCTAGCGTGGTTCTCCAGCTTTCCTCTCTGGGGATATGAGGACCTCCTCATCTTTTTTTTTGAAACAGAGTCTCACTGTCACCCAGGCTGGAATGCAGTGATGCAATCTTGGCTCACTGCAACCTCCACCATCCATGTTCAAGGGATTCTCCTGCCTCACCCGCCCAAGTAGCTGTGATTAGACACGTGCCACCAGGCTCAGCTAATTTTTGTAATTTTAGTAGAGACAGGGTTTCACCATGTTGGCCAGGCTGGTCTCAAACTCCTGACCTCAAGTGATCCTCCCGCCTCAGCTTCCCACAGTGCTGGGATTAGAGGCGTGAGCCACTGTGCCGGGCTCCTCCTTGTCTCTGATGATCTGTGATGCCCCAGGGCCTGCCTAGGTGTGGATTTCTGTACATGTGCCCTGCTTGGTGTACATGTGCTCCCTGTATCTGCAGAAGTGTACCTTCCTCAGTTCAGGAGGTCCTCAGGCATCCTCTCTTCCTATGCGGCTTCTCCTGTTCTCTCCTTTGGGGTCGGGGGCCAAAGCCCTATTTTATGAAGCTTCTCATTCTGTCCTTGTATATTTTCAGTCCTATTTCACATTTTTCATCTCCTTTGCAGTCAATGGATGATTTCTTCACATTGATGTCTGGTGTACCCATTCTCTCATTAATTGTGTCTAATCTGATACAAAATCCATCCGTAAGTTTTTGCTTTAAAATATCTACAGTTTTCATGGATGGCAGCTCTACTTGGTTCTTTTTCAAGTCAGGGTACACTGGGTGGTCTTTGGTCTACATCTGCTCTTTACATTGTCATTCTGGATTATGAATTCCTATTTAATTTTTCTTAATCTGTGGGATTCTTCAGGCCTAAATGAGAGACTCTCCCCAGAGTGAACTTTCGTTTGCCTCTGCTGAAACCCACAGTGTTAACCTGGCTTGTCTCATGCCCTCGCTCAAGAGTCCTGGTATAGCTTCGGCTCCCTCTGTTACAGCTGCCCAAGGGGTTAGGCTCCTCAAAGGCAGTGCTGACGTTCCATTTTCGCACACACACCCTGTTTTTTGCTAAAGGGATTTGGTGGAAGGGTGGAGTTAAGAGGTTTTTGTTTCCTTACTGTGAGCCTAGAAATGCATTAAAAAGCCAGTTTCATCCAGGGTTTAGCTGTTTTGTAGTATTTTAGCTTCAGAATACTGCTAGAAAGTAAGAGTCTGTAATTTAATTTTCATTAGTTACTATCTGCCCTTTTTGTATGTACTCGTCTTATCCAGTTATACTTATGAATAACTCATTTGTATATTTTATATTATACGATTTCCAATTCTTCCTTCCCCAAAAAAAGCAGCCTTTTATTTAAAAAAACAAACAAAAAAATCAGGAACTGAAGCTATAACACATTTATTTTTATTTTTATTTTTTATTATTTCTTTTTTTCAGACGGGATCTCGCTCCATTGCCCAGGCTGGAGTGCAGTGGCACGATCTCGGCTCACTGCAAGCTCCTCCTCCTGGGTTCACGCCATTCTCCTGCCTCAGCCTCCCGAGTAGCTGGGACCACAGGCACCTGCTACCATGCCCGGCTAATTTTTTGTATTTTTAGTAGAGACGGGGTTTCACCGTGTTAGCCAGGATGGCCTTGATCTCCTGAACTCGAGATCCACCCACCTCGGCCTCCCAAAGTGCTGGGATTACAGGCTTGAGCCACCGCGCCCAGCAGGTATAATACATGTAAGACAAGCTGGTCTAAGGGCTGGGTCACTAGTCTTTCTGCAGACAGTGGAATGTCCCAGGCATAGAAAGTTAGCTGACATAGGCTGGGCATGGTGGCTCATGCCTGTAATCCCAGCACTTTGGGAGGCTGAGGTGGGTGGATCACGAGGTCAGGAGATCGAGACCATCCTGGCTAACATGGTGAAATCCCATCTCTACTAAAAATACAAAAACAATTAGCCGGGCGAGGTGGCGGGCGCCTGTAGTCCCAGCTACTCAGGAGGCTGAGGCAGGAGAATGGCGTGAACCCAGGAGGCAGAGCTTGTAGTGAGCTGAGATCCGGCCACTGCACTTCAGCCTGGGTGACAGAGCAAGACTCCGTCTCAAAAAAAAAAAAAAAAGTTAGCTGACATAAACAGCCTTTTCAGCAGTGCTACCGGCTCCAGAATTGAAAGGAGACCATGGAGACAAGGTTACAGGCCCACCATTTCCCATATGAGACAAAGTGTTTACAGCTGGGCTCACCCTTTCCCATATGAAACAAAGTATATAGGCACTCATGCAAAAACATGGAAACAGCAAGAGAGTGTGAAATAAAACGTAAGAAACCCCTCCTTTCCCCAGTCCCTGGATATCAGCACCACGCAGTTTGCTCGGGCATCCTTCTGAGATTTTTTTTTTTTTTTTTTTTTTTTTAAGACAGAGTCCTACTCTGTTGCTCAGGCTGGTGTGATCTCGGCTCACTGCAACCTCCACCTCCCAGGTTCAAGCAGTCCTCCTGCCTCAGCCTCTCGAGTAGCTGGGATGACAGGCGTGCGCCACCATGCTCAGCTAATTTTAAAAAATTAATTAATTAATTATTATTATTATTAATTTTGAGACAGAGTCTTGCTCTGTCGCCCAGGCTGTAGTGCAGTGGCACGATCTCGGCTCACTGCAAGCTCTGCTTCCCAGGTTCATGCCACTCTTCTGCCTCAGCCTCCCGAGTAGCTGGGACTACAGGCACCCACCACCACGCCCGACTCATTATTTTTTTATTTTTAGTACAGACGGGGTTTCACCATGTTAGCCAGGATGGTCTCGAGCTCCTGACCTTGTGATCCACCTGTCTCAGCCTCCCACAGTGCTGGGATTAATTTTTTGTATTTTTAGTAGAGACGGGGTTTCACCATGTTGCCCAGGCTGGTCTCGAACTCCTGACCTCAGGTGATCCACCTGCCTCGGCCTCTCAAAGTGCTGGG
>NW_022292205.1:0-2718 GCF_002776525.5 Piliocolobus tephrosceles
GTTGGCAGCTATAGCCCTTGGCTCAGATTGAAGACAGGTTTATTTGGCAGCTTTGGACTTAGGCCTGTGCTGGTAAGGTTTGTGAATCTGGGCCCTCGGAAGCTGGTGAGGGTGGGACTGGCGACCGTGTGGGGTCCCCGAGGCTGGCGTGTGCAGCAGTGACCGTACCTGTGCTTCCCCCTTTCTTGCAGTCCTACTTGATTGTCAGTGACAAGGCCCGAGATGCAGCTGCCGTCCTCATGTCTAGGTAAGTTTCCATGGCGTGTTTCTTGGTGCGTGGCTGGTGGGTTCTGAGGGGTTTGTTGGGGTACTGTTACATGTTTCATGCGTGTCTTTAGTCCTCAGATGGAGGACCCAGGGAAGTCTTCGGACTCCTCAGACTCTGGCTTTCTCTGAGGCAGCGTGCACCACTGTTTGGGCACAGAAGACCGACCCTGAAATGACCGCCCTTGGTGGTTTGGGGTGCTGGTGGGGGTCACCTGACAGGCCCATCGACAGGACTGCAGGTCTAGAAGAGGCGTGGCATCATCCCTGGGGTGCAGCCTCCCCACAGGAATGGGGTGGCAGTTACAAGAAACAGCTTGCGCCGTCTCCTGTGGAGATGATGGGTGGTAGTGGGCCATTGTGACTGAGGATGAAAATCCCCCAGCGTCCTGTGTTAACTGCACCCCCATATTCTGCAGACAGGGGAAGGCAGTTTTCTCTGCTGAGCACAGCAGGCCTGCGGTGTTGGAAAGATACCAAGGATGTGTGTGTAGACTGAGCAAACCTGTTTCATGAGATGCAAAAAGGAAGAAAGCAGTATTTCTAAATCAGTATTTTACATGACACGTGATTTTAAGTATGTATGTAGTTTAGTAAGTCAGAACAGTTGACATTTTCCCCCTCTGCAATGGTGAAAGTCTAAAGCTGGTTGTAAAACCTTTTGGTGGTTGTGGTTGGGAATATGGTCAGTGCCCCATGCAGTGTCACCTTCACTTGGGTGTGTAGCTGCAACTTGCACAGCTTCTTTCTCAGAGAAGTGGGAGGAGAGAAGCTTCCTTTCTGGGGCATTTGGAGGCACTGGATGAGGGATTTGTGACAGCCTGGAGGTGAGGAAGGAAGCTGAGTCCCCTGGAGCAGGTGAGGCCCCTCCCGAGAGGGCAGAGGCTGCTTCCTGTCTTGTCAAAGACATAAAAAGATGATCGTCTAATTATAAAAGTAATCTGTGTGTGTATTTAGATAATAGAGTATGAAGTACAAAATGAAACCCTCGAGTGCTTTCATCCCGTGGGAGTGTGATGGCCCCTGTCTCCCTGCCGTGTGGCGCCAGCTCCGTCCATGGTCGGAGTTGGGGCGGCACCAACTCTGTCCGTGGCTCAGTTGCCTCACTCGCTTCTTTGCGCTGCGGACCAGGAGATGGACCTGGCGCGTCATTGCCTTCTTCCAAAACAAGAGTACCTGGTGCGAGTGTGTCTTTTCTACCTGTCCTTTGCGGTGGGACATTTAGACTGCTGCCCTCCCAATTTGGTATTAAAACTCTGTTGCGAATAGTCCATGTAAAATTGTGTACCATTCTGAATGATTTCTAGGGATGAGTTTCTACAAGTGGAATGAACATTTTCAGGGTCTGAATGCAATTACTGGAGAGGCTGAACAAGTTGAAAGTTCTTTCCCCATAGTTACTAGCTGGGTCAAACCTTAAGAATGTTTGCCAACTTCGTTCAATGGAAACTAGTTATCTGCTCTTATTCTTATTTTTCTTAGCAGCAGTACTGAGGGTTGGGTAGGTTTTTGCGGAATGTGGGTCTGTGGAGTGCCGTGCCTGTGGGCCGGGGGAGGCACCGTCTGAGTGCCCGCTCCCTCCGTGGGGTCCTCCGGGAGACGCGAGCGCGCTGGCTCCGGATCCGGGCGGACTCCTGGCGAGATACCGCAGCGCCACCTAGTGCCGGGATGAGCAGGTGCTTCTCGGCCGAGCCAGTTTCAGTGCAGAACGCCTGTGCCTGGGATCCGGGAGAGGGGGTGTCTGGGCGTCGTGCCTTGGAGCCTTTTCCCCCCTTGGTCTCGCACACTGATTCTCAGAGTGTTTGAGAATGGCGGATGCCGTCAGTGGAAGAGCTCTTAACAGTTGCTTGGCTGGTTCCTGGACACCTCCCAGACTCACCGCAGGTTCCGAGTTTCCTGTACTTCTCAGACCCCTTTTTGGTGTAGGGATTGTTACAAGTCAGGCCAGGGCTGCGAGGGGTCCTGTGCCAGCGTTTGTCTGTAGTGCGAGTTCGTTTTCTGCTCTCCAGGGAGGAGCAGCCTGCTCTAGCCCACTCCACTCTGCTCTCAGGATTGGATGCTTCTCCCTGTAGCATTGGCGGCTGTACGGCTGCACCCATCTCCCTTGACGAACTGAGCTTGCCAACATCCATAGCCTTGTAGGTGACTCTTGGTGTTATATTGTTGATAGAACATGCAGATTGAGTGCTGCTTTAGAAACCTTTTAATAGAAAATACGCCTTTCGCCAGGCGCAGTGGCTCATGCCTGTAATCTCAGCACTTTGGGAGGCTGAGACAGGCGGATCGCCTGAGGTTGGGAGTTCAAGACCAGCCTTACCAACATGGAGAAACTCCGTCTCTACTAAATACAAGATTAGCTGGGTGTGGTGACACGTGCATGTAATCCCAGCTACCCGGAAGGCTGAGGCAGGAGAATCGCTTGAACCCCGGAGGTGGAGGTTGCAGTGAGCTGAG